>NW_027397083.1:3986760-4000064 GCF_003265705.2 Callorhinus ursinus | reverse complement strand
CCCCCCCCCTGTCTTTTTTTTCCTTTTTCTTTTTTCCCTTATTAGAAAAAAAAAAAAAAAAAAAAAAAAACTTAAAAAAAAAAAAAAAAAAAAAAAGGTGTTCCCCCTGCCCCCAAATTTATATAACATAACACATTTGCAGAAGCAGGGCACAAAATACAAATGTACAATGGAATAAATAAATAAAAGGCAAATATCCATATAGTCATGATCCAGGTCAAGGAAAATTATTTCCATTACCCCCAAGCCCCATGCATGATCCCTTTTCCCCACTCTCTCCCCACAAATAACCACTATCCTGACTTTTATGTTCATCTTGTTTTTTCAAAAAATAAGTTTCTGGGGTGCCTGGCTGGTGCAGTCTGTACAGCATGTGACTTGTGATCTCAGGGTTGTGAGTTCATGCTAGAAGTGGAGCTTACTTTAAAAATAAATAAATTAAATATTTTAAAAAATAAATACATATTTTTTATGTAAATGTATGTATTTTTATAAATACATAAAAAAATAAGTTTGTAACAAAAACATTTTACTAGGGGTGATGTTAGAAATAAGAGGAAAATAACTCCAGAAAGAAATATGTGTTTCAATCAGCTTCTTTCCCCCTTTAAAGAAATAAAATGAGCTATACAGGAGATCAAATGTTTCTGCTCAGAATGACTGGTTCAGAGGAAGAAGGCTTACAGATCAAAATCTATCACCTCATTTATATAAATTCCCCTTGCATCCCAGGGAAGAATTAAGAATGGGTATTTGAAGTAAGTGTTTTCAAGAGGAAGAAAGGACATGGTCATAAATATATCTTTGAAATTGCTCTTGGTCAGTAGAACAAACTGCATAAAAGGTAATCTAAATCTTTGGGAAGATAACTTGATATTCTTACCTGTAAAACTTTACCATGGACCACAGTTCCAAGGACACCTGAACACAGTCTTGGAGTTAAGCCTGTGAACAACCCACGCTTCCCATCGATGCTCGCAATGTGCTGAGCTGAGAACACAAGTCAGAGATTTAAATTCCAGCTGGAAGAAATGGTTACACAGAAATTTCATGTCAACAGGCTTTCTAAATCTTTTCTTTCCATAACTCCTGCCTACCTAGCATCGTCCTCAATGTCCTCCAAATTCCAAATAAATCAAAAACACTTACCATAACAAAAGAGACCAGGAAGCTGACATACTTGCCGCCCAAAAATATTTCGTCCTATTGTTGGAGGAAGAGGCTCATATCCCACCTTTAAAAACAAGAGACTATATTAATACTAAGCAATATTCCCCAAAATGTCTTGGTTGCAAGGTTATAATTTTTAACCCCAGTGAAAATGCAGTGTATATTTTCCAAGGCAATAATGAAGTATCATCCTTGTCAGTTTCTTATTGTGTCAACTGATAAGACTAGTTTCAATAAACTCCAAGCTTTCTTTTGGTTCAAACTCTACGAAGTAAAATATGTAGCTGAGATAGACTAACATAAAACTGAAAATAAAATAAGGCAACTTTTGTGTTAGGCAAGTTACAGTTTACTAAGGAGTATCACAAATATTTTCTAAAGAAAATCTAACACTTTTTAAAAAAAGATTTTTTTTAAAGATTTTATTTATTTATTTGAGAGAGAGAGAATGAGAGATAGAGAGCACGAGAGGGAAGAGGGTCAGAGGGAGAAGGAGACTCCCCGCCGAGCAGGGAGCCCGATGTGGGACTCGATCCCGGGACTCCAGGATCATGACCTGAGCCGAAGGCAGTTGCTTAACCAACTGAGCCACCCAGGTGCCCTTAAAAAAAAGATTTTTAAAAAAGATTTTATTTATTTATTTGATAGAGCACAAGCAGGGAGAATAGCAGGCAGAGGGAGAAGCAGGCTCCCCGCTGAGCAAGGAGCCCGATGTGGGACTCGATCCCAGAACCCCGGGATCATGACCTGAGCCCGAAGGCAGATACTCAACTGCCTGAGCCACCCAGGTGTCCCTAAAAAAAAAAAGATTTGTTTATCTTAAAGAGAGAGAGTGTATGCACTGGGGTGGGGGGGGTGGGAGGCAGGGGCAGAGGGAGAATCTCAAGCAGATTTGGCGCTGAGCGTGGAGCCCGACGCAGGGCTCAATCTCACTGAGATCACAAACTGAGCCAAACCAAGAGCTGGGACGCCCAACTGACTGAGCCACCCAGGTGCCCCTCTAACACATTGTGTTTTTTTTTTTAAAGTAATCTCCACGCCCAATGTGGGGCTTGAACTCACAACTGGGAGATCAAAAGACGCTTATACCCACTGAGCCAGCCTGGTGCCCCAAACGCATTTTTTGTATTTGGACAAAACAGAAGACTAAGCCACCATCAACTTTGTATTTGGCTAGGAAGATGAAACACTCAAAAGGCAAATGCAGAGAGAGCTGGGTAGTTCATGTGGGAAATAATTATAAGCTAAATCCATGTTAAACAAGCAGATTGTCATTAACAATCTAATGAAGGCCACTTTAGAGTTAATGATTATCATTTTATTTTTACACTATATTCAGCATTTTTAGTACTAAAGGGAAACTTGAGAGAATGAATGCCATAGAACTTGGTTTTGACCCTCTATTGCCGATTCTTTTTTTTTATTTTTTATTTTTTAAAGATTTTATTTATTTATTTGACAGAGACAGAGAGACACAGCGAGAGAGGGAACAGGGGGAGTGGGAGAGGGAGAAGCAGGCCTCCCACGGAGGAGGGAGCCCGATGCGGGGCTCGATCCCAGGACCCTGGGATCATGACCTGAGCCGAAGGCAGACGCCCAACGACTGAGCCACCCAGGCGCCTCTATTGCCATGATTCTTAACCTGTTCAATTAAATAACTCCTGACTGAGCTCCTTGAAAATGTTACCATACCACTATTTTTAAAACTGAGTATTTTGAAATTACACAAAAATCCTTAAGACACTTGGCAACAGGGTTAAGGATATTTGAATTTTTGAGGCAAGAGCTCTAAATGTCACTAGAAAACCCTTGCCTCCTAAAGAAGTTCTGAGTAATGGGCTCAGATCAGATTTACTGTGAAACGTCACCTCTAGACAATCTAGCTACAAATGTGCCAATTCTGTTTTAGATGTCACAGCACATTTCAAAGTCTTTGTTCTTAGTTAAAATAATTTTTCTTTTTTTTTTTAAAGATTTATTTATTTGAGAGAGCGAGAATGAGAGAGAGCACATGAGAGGGGAGAGGGTCAGAGGGAGAAGCAGGCTCCTCGCCGAGCAGGAAGCCCGACGTGGGACTCGATCCCGGGACTCCGGGATCATGACCTGAGCCGAAGGCAGTCGCTTAACCAACTGAGCCACCCAGGCGCCCTAAAATAACTTCTTTTATAGTAGCCTTTTACATATGGAATCTGAATCCAATAGGTCAACCAAGCAACACACATTCTGGAGAAGCATCAACTCAAGAATAAGAACTGTGGCTTTCCCTAGTGTCTTGCGTATTTTTTTTTTAAAGATTTTATTTATTTATTTGACAGGGAGAGACACAGCGAGAGAGGGAACACAAGCAGGGGGCGTGGGAGAGGGAGAAGCAGGCTTCCCGCCGAGCAGGGAGCCCGATGCGAGGCTCGATCCCGGGACCCCGAGTCCATGACCCAAGCCGAAGGCAGACGCTTAACGACTGAGCCACGCAGGCGCCCCTGTCTTGCCTATTTTGGACAGAAAGGTGGGACAGGAGAGGACAGGGGTTCTGACAACTGCTCCTTCTTTGGTACTATGCATAACGTAATTATGTCAACTCTCAACAAAGGTTTAAAAAAAATGAATGACATGCCCATCACAGGGAATTCTAGAAAGGCAACTGAAAATACTATCGAATAGTGTATCATCAGTTAAAACCTGGCTTACTTGCCTGTGAATATAAAATACCATTTAAGGATTATTTCACAGTAGATGAGAAACTAACGTTAAATGCTTGAACTCTTTCATCTGAACTATTTCCAGCTCAGACAGATGTGATTTTCAGGGTCATGAGCCACATGGGCCGCTGCTGGGAGAGCGCTCAGTGAGTGAATCCTTCCGAAATTTGAATCAGCAACCACTTCATTATCACTTCTGAATGAGCTCCTTGTGTTTACCTGGGTATCTGGTGCTAAAATCTCGGAACAGAATAGCAGCAGTAACCGCTGCAAATAAAAATGAAAGAAAAAAAAGCTAATAAAGTGTTGGTCCCTTCGAATTTCAAATTTGTCTTTTAACACATTTTCTGTCCTGCATTTGGGGCGGCGGAGGAGGTGACTGCTGATTGCAGAGGGGCAGGAGGGGAGGGTTGGGAAGCTCGTGGTGGCAACTGGCCAGAATCAACCTCCGGGAAGAAAAAACAAAGTTCAGAGGAGCCACCAGAACGGGAAGGGCAGGACGGCAGTTGACTACGGGGAAGGATCGGGCCTCCCCGCTTGGCAGGGGGGCGAGCCCTGGGCAAGGCCCACGGGCAGTGGAATAAGAGCCGCGGACAGTGGAAGCTGTCCCTAAGGGGAAGGAAGGGGCAGCAGGAAAGGAGCAGCATCTCAGGGGACTGAAGGCCCGGGAAGGCTGGAGCCGATCGCCAAGCGCCGAAGGCAGCGGCGACTGAACAAGGCGCCGGGCGGGGAAAGGGATGGCGACGACTCATACCTGGATGAGCACCTTCACGTACATGAGCGGCTGGGACAGGATGGTGAGGCCGGAGCCCAGGAGCACCTGACTGGCCGCGTCCGCCATGATGGCACCCGCGGACGGACAGACAGACCGAGCCACCGAGCGACCAAGCCGCTCCCGGATCACGTGCCAGCGCCGCCGGCTTCACTGGCCCGCCCGCGGCGCGCGCGCACGCACGCACCGGCGCGCGCCTCCTCGCCCAGTCCCCGCCCACCGCCCCGCCCCGAGAAACGGCAGGCGCTCGCGAGCCAGCGCAAGTGTCGGGGCGGGGCTTACGGGCCAGGGGCGCATGCGTTCTATAGTGGGATCCGCGCCCTCCACTAGGAATGGCAGTTTCTCTTGCGCTTGCGCAGGCCGGGAGCGTCCGAGGGAGAAGAATGGGCGTGGCAATGGGGGGTTGTGACCCTGACAGCAAAGGCAAGGTCAGAGGAATAAAAGAATTGAAGAGAGTTCTTCGTTCTGCTTTGCCTCTACCATTTGCCCTTTGGGCATTTGCAACATAAGGTACTAGGGTTTTCGGAACCATAAACAACCTAATGGCCAACAAAAAACTAGTTAAGTCTGATATCGAACAATGAACTCATTAGGGGGTTGCTCTTCATTCATTGAATAAATGTCACCTTCTCAGAAATGGCTTCTCTGACCTCTATTTAAATTTACCTGCCCCATATTTCCTACCATATCGTCCGGTAGCACTTATTGTCTGAAATTATTTGTGTCTTCCACCAGAATGCAAGCTCTGTGAGTTCAGGAACTGGGACAGCTTTGTTTACTGTTGTCTATTCAGCGCCCGGCACATACTAGGTGCTCAGTAAATATTGCATAAATGAACAAATACTTCAGTACCCTGGAGGCTGCAGGCTATTAAAGGGAAAAGGAGGGCGCCTGGATGGCTCAGTTGGTTAAGCGACTGCCTTCGGCCCAGGTCATGATCCTTGAGTCCCGGGATCGAGTCCCGCATCGGGCTCCCTGCTCAGCGGGGAGTCTGCTTCTCCCTCTGACCCTCCCCCCTCTCATGCTCTATCTCATTCCCTCTCTCAAGTAAATAAATAAAATCTTTTAAAAAAAGGCAAAAGGAAAAGGGCACTGTCCTTAACCCTTCAGCCTCCAGTTCACATGTTCTGTAGCAAACACTTAGGGGAGGCGGAGCATGGCTCAGAGAATGAAGTACCTAGAGAAGACTTGCGTTTGGTTCCTGGCTCTTCTTTGTATCTAAATGATTCAGGAAACATTTTATTTTCTGTTACTCAGCTTTTGTATCTAAGGATAACAGTACTACCTACCTCTCAGGATTCTTTCTTTCTTTCTTTGAGGGGCGGTGGGGAGAGGGAGAGGGAGAGAATCTCAAGCCGACTCTGGCGTCAGTGGGGAGCCAGGCGCAGGGCTCAATCTCACCGCCGGAGCTAATGAGGTGAGCCAAAATCAAGAGTCAGACACTTAGCCGACTCAGTCACCCAGGCGCCCCCTCAGGGTTATTATTGATTGGCAAGTGGAATTATGTATAGTTTAAGATTTTTAAAAAACTGTACATTGAAATAGTTTGGGTTTTTTTTTTTTTTTTTTTTTTTTTTTTTAGAGAGAGAGAAAGCCTGAGCGAGGGGTGAGGGGTAAAGGGAAGTTGAGAATCTTCAGCAGACCCTGCACTGAGCACAGCCTGACTTGGAGCTCCCTCTCAGGACCCTGAGATCATGACCGGAGCCAAAATCAGGAGTTGTTCACTCAACCAACTGAGCCACCCAGGAGCCCCTGAAATAGTTTTAATTATTATTATTATTTTTTAAGATTTTATTTATTGACAGAGACACAGCGAGAGAGGGAACACAAGCAGGGGGAGTGGGAGAGGGAGAAGCAGGCCTGCGGAGCAGGGAGCCCGATGCGGGGCCCGATCCCAGGACCCTGGGACCATGACCCAAGCCGAAGGCAGACGCTTAACGAATGAGCCACCCAGGCACCCCAGTTTTAATTATTATTATCCTGTATTCAGCATGGTGCTAGGTGGTACTGGGGGGCAGTTTATAAAGCCAGAAGGAGCATGGTCTTTGAAGGCTAATAGACCTGGTCTAAATTCCATTTCTACTAGTTATTAACTATGTGATGGTAGGCAGTCACAGGACCCCTTTGAACCTTCTTAGACAAATAAGGATAGTAATGTCTACTCCACACAGTTGTGAGGATTGAATGAAATAATATGCCTACCCAGCTTGGCTCACAAAAATATATTAAATTGTAGGGGTGCCTGGGTGGCTCAGTCGGTTAAGTGTCTGCCTTCGGCTCAGGTGATGATCTCAGGGTCCTAAGATGGAGTCCTGCATTGGGCTCCCTGCCCAGCAGGGAGTCTGCTTCTCCCTCTGCCCCTCCCCTCTGCTTGTGCTCACTCTTTCTCTCAAATAAATAAATAAAATCTTTAAAAAATATATATGCATATATATATTAAATTGTAGCTTTTAGAATTACAAGAAACTTACAAGTTGCTTCTAACTGAATCCAGAAATTATTTAGACATCAGTACATTTGATAACTGACAATAGTGTCTAACCAGACAATAATTAATTACCAATAGAGACCATCTACGAAGAGCACTCTTTTTTCTTGATTTTGTGCATTGGTGGTGCCAAGAAAATATCCATTGTCTGCCCCACCGATGCTTGTGGGCACTGAGAGGTAGAGCCTCTTGCAAGGATAGGTGGGTGGGGAATGCAGGCTGCTCTACCGTATTCTCCAACGGTGCAAAGCAGAAGCTACCCATAAAGTTTTGGGAGAATCTGCAGAAAGGGAACTGAAGCCAGTATCATAGATAAGCAAAGTGCAAAACGTATAGGTTTGTTATACCAGCTGCCCGAGCTGTGTACTCTGCAACTCACAGAGACTATGATCTGGATCAGTGATGTTCCCTGATAGAGTTCAACATGGGGAGTTGTAGTTGGTGATCCATATTCAAGTGGTGAGAGGAATAAGTCAAGGGGCGCCTGGCCGGCTCAGTAAGTGGAGCATGCGACTCTTGATCTCAGGGTTGTGTGTGTGAGTGCCATGTTGGGAGTAGAGATTACTTAACAATAAAATCTTTAGAGGTGCCTGGGTTGCTCAGTTGGTTAAGTGTCTGTCTGCAGCTATGTACAATGTTTATATACCCCCAAATTAAAATCTTTCATATATATAAGCAGCCAATTAGGAAATACAGTGGAGTAAAAGACCCTATTTATAATAGCCATCTAAAACAATGTGACACTTGGGAGGTCTGGGTGGCTCAGTTGGTTGAGCATCCAATTCTTGGTTTTGGCTCAGGTCATGGTTTCCGGGTCATGGGATCAAGCCCGGGGTCTGGCTCTGCGCTCAGCACGGAGTGTGCTTGAGAGAATCTCTCTCTCCCTCCCCCCACATTCTGGTTAAGTGTCACCCTTTTTTGGAGTTTATTTATTTATTTGAGAGAGAAAGAGTGAGCGCACATGAGTGGGGGCAGCTGGGGGAAGGGTTGAGAGGGAGGGAAATTGAGGTGCTGAAATCAAAGGAAAGGCACATGGAGTTGTGAGAGAGGCCGAAAAAGTGGTGACACCTTGTTGGGCCCCGGGGGCAGGTTGAGGGGCAGAAAGGGCAAATGACCCCTGGGCAGAGGAAACAGTATCGTATTTCTTACCACAATGCTGCTTTGAGAGTTACTATGTAATGTACTGGTGCTGTATTAGTTTCTTATTGCTATTATATTATCACAAACTTAGTGGCTTGAAATGACACAAATTTATTATCTTCCAGTTCTGGAGGTCAGAAGTCTGAAATAAGTCTTACAGGGCTAAAATCAGGCTGTTGCCAAGGCTGTATTGCTTCTAGAGGATCCAGGGGAGAATCTGTTTCTTTGCCTTTTCCAGCTTCTAGAGGCTGCCTGTATTCCTTGGCTCATGGCCCCTTCCTCCATCGATCTGACCTCTTCTTCATCACAGCTCTTCTTCTGACTGATCTTCCTGTCTCCTTTTTATGAGGACCCTGGAGTTTTAGGACTCACTCGAGTAACCCAGGATAATCTTTTTGTCTCAAGATCAGTAATTTAATATGTCTGTAAAGCCCCTTTTACTACAACAAAGAATTATTATTGAAAAAAAATTTTTTTTTAATTTTATTTATTTACTTGACAGAGAGAGACACAGCAAGGGAGAAAACACAAGCAGGGGGAGTGGGAGAGGGAGAAACAGGCCTCCCATGGAGCAGGGAGCCCGATGCGGGGCCTGATCCCAGGACCCTGGGATCATGACCTGAGCTGAAGGCAGACGCTTAAGGACTGAGCCACCCAGGCGCCCTGCTACCAAAAACTCTTAATGAAGAATTCTTCCTTACTGATTTGAAGTCGCCCTTAATTATATACAATTTTTTTTAAGATTTTATTTATTTATTTGAGAGAGAGAGAGAATGAGAGATAGAAAGCACGAGAGGGAAGAGGGTCAGAGGGAGAAGCAGACTCCCTGCTGAGCAGGAAGCCCGATGTGGGACTCGATCCCAGGACTCCAGGATCATGACCTGAGCCGAAGGCAGTGGCTTAACCAACTGAGCCACCCAGGCGCCCAATTATATACAATTTTTAATGCACTGTGTTCTATTGCTGGACTTTCTTTCCCTCCCCTCCCCTCCTTCCCTCCCTCCCTCCTCCCTCCCTCCTTCCTTCCTTCCTTCCTTCCTTCCTTCCTTCCTTCCTTCCTTCCCTTCTTATGGTTGTAACTCTTTTCTCTTCATTGCACTTCTTTGTTTCTTATTGTTGGACTTTCTGATTCATTTATCTATCTATTTATAACCTAATACCAAACTACTTTAAATATTGAAGGCTATGGTTTAATATATGGTAGGGCCAGTCTCTCATTATTCTTTGCTTCCAGAATTTTCCAGCTTTTTCAGTTTTTTCACTTGAACTTCAAAATAAGCTTGCCCTAACAAATTTTTTAATTAGTATTTTTGCTTGAAATTTAAATTCACATGAAATTGGCATTTGAAGTTAAAGAGAATTGACATATTCATGACATTTAGTCTTACATACAAGAATATTTCCATATGTCAGCACTTTTGTATTCCTGGCATTTAACTTTTTTCTTCTTTTGGACATTTCACATTTCTGATTTCACATTCTGGTTGTCATATTTTTTTGGATTTTATTTATTTATTTGAGAGAGAAAGAGCGTGTGCCCACGAGCACTGGGGAGGGAGAGAGGGGGAGGGAGAGAGAGAGAATCTCTCAAGCACACTCCGTGCTGAGCACGGAGCCAGACCTGGGGTTTGATCCCACAGCCTGACCTGGAAACCTTGACCTAAGAATCAGATGCTCAACCGACAGAGCCACCCAGGCCTCCTAAGTGTCACATTGTTTTAGATGGCTATTGTAAATGGGGTCTTTTACTCCATTGTATTTCCTTTTTTTTTTTTTTAAAGATTTTATTTATTTATTTGACAGAGAGAGACACAGCGAGAGAGGAAACACAAGCAGGGGGAGTGGGAGAGGGAGAAGCAGGCTTCCCACTGAGCAGGGAGCCTGATGTGGGGCTCGATCCCAGGACCCTGGCATCATGACTTGAGCTGAAGGCAGACGCTTAATGACTGAGCACCCAGGCGCCCCTCCATTGTATTTCCTAATTGGCTGCTTATATATAGGAAAGTAATTTTTTGGTATATAAACATTGTATATAGCTGAATTGCTGAATTCTTTTTGTTTGTAATTGTTTTTCAGTTGATTCTCATGGGTTTTCCAAGTATTAAATTATATCATCTGCAAATATTAATTTTACTATTACCCCCTTTTCTAGGAATAAATACATATTTCTTTAGCTTATTTGTTTAATTAAATTGGATATTAACTCCAGAACGATATTAAGTAATAATGGTAACAGTGGACATCTTGTGTTTCTGACTTTAATGAGAATACTTCTCGTGCTTCCCAGTGAACATGATGCTAGTTTTTGAATTGAAAATAGTTATGTTTTATCATGTTAAGTATTCATCTCTTCTGTTTTATTTTGTTTTTTTTTTCAAGATTTTATTTATTTAACAGAGAGAGAGCGAGAGAGGGAACACAAGCAGGGGGAGTGGGAGAGGGAGAAGCAGACTTCCCGTTCAGCAGGGAGCCCGATGCGATGCGGGGGGGGGGGGGGGCTTGATCCCAGGACCCTGGGATCATGACCTGAGCCAAAGGCAGACGCTTAACGGCTGAGCCACCCAGGCATCCCAACAAAAAGGACTTTAAAGGAAAAAGCGGTGAAGTCTAAACAAAGTCTGGAGTTTAGTTAATAGTAATGTACTGATGTTTTCCTGATTTTGACAAGTGGGCCACAGTAATGGGAGATGATGATATTAGGGGAAACTGAAGAGTGAGGGGTATTTAGGAACTCTATTATCTTTGTGACCTTTTTTTTTTTTTAAGGGTTTAATTTTAAGGGCACCTGGGTGGCTCAGTCGGTTAAGCGGCTGCCTTCAGCTCAGGTCATGATCTCAGGGTCCCAGGATCGAGTCCTTCATCGGGCTCCCTGCTCAGCGGGGAGTCTGCTTCTTTCTCTACCCCTCCCTCCTGCTCGTGATCTCTCACTCTTTCTCTCAAATAAATAAATCAAATCTTTTTTTTAAAAGAAGGATTTATTTTTAAGTAATCTCTACACCCAACATGGGGCTCAAACTCACAACCCCGAGATCCAGAGTTGCCTGCTCTACCGACTGAGCCAGCCAGGTGCCCCTGTGACTTTTCTGTACATCAAAAATTGTTCCAAACGAAAGAGGTTATTAAAAAGAAGAAAAAGAATGTTCTCTAGCACTGGGCATTGTTAAATGTGGTGCTTTGCCTGGATCTGCTGCTGCTATGCAGCCAACAAAGTTGGACCAAGTTGGCACCAAAGGTGGCAGAGCTGGAAGACAGTAAGGCCCAGATTCCTGATGGTGCCCGGGAGAAGCAGACTCCCCGCTGAGCAGGGAGCCCAACATGGGGCTTGATTCCAGGACCCTAATATCATGACCTGAGCCGAAGGCAGATGCTTAACTGACTGAGCCACCCAGGAGCCCCAAAAGTTAATTTTATTAGTATATTTTTTTCACCTGAAATACCCCCAAATTATTTCAACATATAATCAATATAAAAATGTCAATGAAATCTTTTACAGTGTTTTTTTCTTGTACAAAGTCTTTGAAATATGGTATGTATTTATATCTACCGCACATCTCAGTTTGAACTAGTCCCATTTCAAGTGCTCCATGGCCACCTAACTGGACGGTTCTAGTATGAGGCAGATCTAGGTTCAAATCCTCTCTCAGCCCAAATTTTCTCATCTGTGAAATGCATATCATGGCTATCTGCCATGTAGGGTAAAGTTCCTGGTGCATAGCAGGCCTCTAATCAATGGTGGTTTTTATGAAGGGAGGGGAGAGCTTTGAGTGGGAGGCAGTGGAGATGGTAAAGAATGGTCGAAGATTTTGTGTTTTCTTGAAAGACAGTAGAGGCTTGGTATGTTTTTAGGCTACAGGGAAGTTGCTGGTAAAGAGGGAGACAAATGGAAGAAGGGAGGGCGCCTGGGTGGCTCAGATGGTTAAGCGTCTGCCTTCGGCTCAGGTCATGATCCCAGGGTCCTGGGATCGAGTCCCGCATCGGGCTCCCTGCTCCTTGGGAGCCTGCTTCTCCCTCTGCCTCTCTCTCTCTCTGTCTCTCATGAATAAATAAATAAAATCTTTAAAAAAAAAAATGGAAGAAGGGATAAAGCAATGCAAAAAGTTTGAGAAGATAACAGGGGGAGATGGAATTGAAAATTAGCCTTAAACCCTAGCTGGGCACTTTTTTTCTCAGAACAAAGGCAAGGAAGCCAGGGTGGTGCTAACCATTCCCCAGCGCGTTCCGTATGTAGGGCACTCTGCGTTGTGTGCATTTTCCCAGCCCGTCCTCCCAACTCCCCTGAGAGGTGGGATCTGCTAGTGATCCTGATTACAGATGAGGAGATGGAGGCTGTGAGGGTAACTTTCCCACGGTCACAGAGCTAGTGGAGCTAGCGTTTGAGCCCAGGAATCTTTTTTTTGAGTGTATACGTTTTTATTTTTATTTATTTATTTATTTATATTGTTATTGTTATGTTAATCACCATACATTACATCATTAGTTTTGGATGTGGTGTTCCATGATTCATTGTTTGTGCATAACACCCAGTGCTCCACGCAGAATGTGCCCTCTTTAATACCCATCACCACGCTAACCCATCCCCCCACCCCCCTCCCCTCTAGAACCCTCAGTTTGTTTCTCAGAGTCCATCGTCTCTCATGGTTCGTCTCCCCCTCCGACTTACTCCCCTTCATTCTTCCCCTCCTGCTATCTTCTTCTTCCTCTTTTTTTTCTTAACATATGTTGCATTATTTGTTTCAGAAGTACAGATCTGTGATTCAACAGTCTTGCACAATTCACAGCGCTCACCATAGCACATACCCTCCCCAATGTCTGTCACCCAGCCACCCCATCCCTCCCAACCCCCACCACTCCAGCAACCCTCAGTTTGTTTCCTGAGATTAAGAATTCCTCATATCAGTGAGGTCATATGATACATGTCTTTCTCTGATTGACTTATTTCACTCAGCATAACACCCTCCAGTTCCATCCATGTCGTTGCAAATGGCAAGGTCTCATTCCTTTTTTTTTTTAAAGATTTTCTTTTTCTTTTTTTTTTTTT
>NW_027397083.1:3734552-3986660 GCF_003265705.2 Callorhinus ursinus | reverse complement strand
TCATTCCTTTTTTTTTTTAAAGATTTTCTTTTTCTTTTTTTTTTTTTAAGATTTTATTTATTTGAGAGAGAACGAGAGATAGAGAGCATGAGAGGGAAGAGGGTCAGAGGGAGAAGCAGACTCCCCGCTGAGCAGGGAGCCCGATGCGGGACTCGATCCCAGGACTCCAGGATCATGACCTGAGCCGTAGGCAGTTGCTTAACCAACTGAGCCACCCAGGCGCCCAGGATCTCATTCCTTTTGATTGAGCCCAGGAATTCTGATGCCAGAGTCCATATCCTAATTTCTGGTAGAATGTTCCTTATTTTGGCTTTGCCTTATGTTTCTTCCTGATCAGATTCAGTGTATGCATTTCTGACCGGAATACTACATAAGTGACACATCTTTCTCAAGCATCACATCAGAAGGCACTTGATGTCTCTCTGCCCCTCAGTGGTCGCTCTGTCAAAGTGCATCCAATTTCCTCATTTCATAGTATCTTTTCCCTTTCAACTAACAAGCAATTTGAGTGGACACTTTAGATTTCATTTATCTATCTATCTAAGAGAGAGAGGGCGAGAGAGCATGGGGGTGGGGGGAGGGGCAGAGGGAGAAGCAGACCCCCTGCTGAGTGGGGAGCTTGACATGATGCAGGGCTCGATCCCAGGACCCTGAGACCATGACCTGAGCTGAAGTTAGACATTTAACCAATTGAGTCACCTAGGCGCCCCCTGAGTGGACACTTTAAAACCTTATCCTGAAAATAAATAAATAAATAAATAAATAAATAAATAAATAAATAAATAAATAAATAAAAAATAAAACCTCATCCTGGGCACCTGGGTGGCTCAGTTGGTTAAGCAACTGCCTTCGGCTCAGGTCATGATCCTTTAGTTCTGGGATCGAGTCCCCTGTCGGGCTCCCTGCTCGGTGGGAAGCCTGCTTCTCCGTCTCTCACTCCCCCTCTCGTGCTCTCTCTCTCCCTTTCTCAAATAAATAAATAAAATCTTAAAAAAAAGAAGAAGAAGGAAAACCTCATCCTGCTCCTCATCATGTTTCCTCCTAAATTTAGCCTCCATGGATGATTCTTGTCCATTTCACTGTGATGGCTACAAAACTCCCTCCTATACCCCCTGTTTGGCTCTCAGTGTCATTCCACTTGAGCCAGAGCCCTCCTTTCTCTCCTCTTTCAGGACATGAACTCATTGATTCTGATTTTTTTCAATGGGGTATAATTTATTAATGCCTTAATCATTTTGGTGCCTAATATCCCAGATTTGGCTCCTGGCAGCCCCTTCAAAGCTGGCTCCTTTATTCCTGTGACATGCCTCCTACTTTTTTTTTTTTAAGTACTTTTTTACTTTTTGGCATTAACACAATGTTCCAGGCTCCTCATCTCATATCTACAATGCCCCGGCCCTGGAATCAGCCATTTCTCTAAAAAAACCCTGATTCCAGGGCGCCTGGGTGGCTCACTCAGTTAAGTGTCCGATTCTTGGTTTCAGCTCACGTCGTGATCTCAGGGTCATGGGATCAAGCCCTGTGTTGGGTTCTCTGCTCAGCACGGAATCTGCTTAAGACTCTTTCTCCCTCTCTCTGCCCTTCCCCACCTCTCTCTTGCTCTCTCTCTCTCAAATAAATAATCTTAAAAAAAAAAAAGTGATTCCTTTTAGGTGGGAGTGGTATTAGAGAACAAGATCTCAGGGCAAAATGTGCTTATTGCTAATGTAGTGGAATGTGATTTTAGGCCCTTTTAGCAGACAGAGCTGAATATACATGCATACATGTATATATACACATATGAATGTACTCACCTATACATATTCTAGAAATCGTGAGTCCGCACTGATGTCTCCAATTCCAATCCATTGTCACAGTTTTTCTTGTTTCCCTCCATGAAATTGTGTGTTTCTTCTTCCGGCTTGAGAACCCCCACTCTTTTTTTTTTTTTTTAAAGATTTTATTTATTTGACAGAGAGAGACACAGCGAGAGAGGGAACACAAGCAGGGGGAGTGGGAGAGGGAGAAGCAGGCTTCCCGCGGAGCAGGGAGCCTGATGCGGGGCTCGATCCCAGGACCACAGGATTATGACCTGAGCCGAAGGCAGACGCTTAACGACTGAGCCACCCAGGCACCCCGAGAGCCCCGACTCTTAACATCAACTCCTGTATTCATTTGCTCAGTCATATAATACATCTAAAAGAGTTTCAGAATCATTTTGCTAATACCAGCACATAAACAAACCTACTAAAGACAGTTCAGAACTTGGTTGAATCTCTCTTCCTACCCGCCCCCCCCAATCAGTGCCCCACCAGCACCTTCTTCACCATCACATCCTAGCAAGGTTGTTAGCTGGCAGGGTAATGGTAACAGGGAGGGGCAGAGCCCTTGAGGAAAAGGAGGGGGTGTAAAATAGCCCTGCAAGGGGGAAGCTGAGGGAACTTCAGTTTCAGAAGCAGGAAGTTAATTTCAGAGGCTGGAGGGGATCCATGAGCAGTGGCCCCAGTTCACTTGAGGGCATGTTTTCTTGCAGCCATCTTGACAGCCTGGGTGTAGGAGTAGAGAAGACAGATGGTTGGGATGGCTAGACTGATCCAACATTGGGGAACTACCAGGTGGATGTGGCAGAAGGACAGAGAGCGAGGACTCCGGGGTGCTGGCAAGAGAATGGTTGACATATGTGCCCTGCAGTCTGGGCTGAATGGGGGAGGAAGTGAAGCCAAGAGGGAGAAAGAGTCACTGGGATGTGGTCTGGGCTGCGAAGGGGTTTATTGAAGTAATTGCTGGTCACTGAATCCCACGGTCTAGGAGTAGCCAGTTCAGGGGACTGGGAGGAGCGATGGCTTGGACCAAATCTGGCTGGGGGCAAGATGGAAGGGGCTGGACTTCGAGCAACCAAAGAACCTTTGTTTCCCCAAGGAGCAGAGGCTGAGAGAGAAGACCACCCTGGCCCGGCCTGAAGAGGGAGGCTGTCTCGGGCACAATAGTGTCTGATCAACAGCTGTGAGAAGTGTTAAAATAAATGCGATTTTGTAAAAATGAAGAGACCTTGGAGATTATTTTCCCAGGACAGTCGCTTCACTTTAAGGGCAGGAAACAGGTCCACACCTCCTCCCCCCGCCCCAGCCTGGGTAGCGTTCAGACCAAGGGGCTTTAAATTTAAGTTGGTGGCTTTCTTTAACCCACCACCACGTTCTGAAGATAGCAGAATGTCTTCCCGACTGGTTTGTTGTAGCGCAGAACGAGTCTTGGTTTCCTACCTGGGTTTGAAGCACAGGGGCAGGCATGGTGTTCCCACGTGTTGGTCACTGCTTGGTGCATTCTTTTTGATGGATGAATCGGTGGGAAGAGTGCATATCTTAGGGAAGAAGGATCCCAGGGAGTCCGAATTTCCTGGTAGCATTCTTTCTTTTCTGTATTCTTGGGGATCTTCCTTTCTTTTGACTCTTATTAAAGCAAGCATTGCTCTGGACATGTGGTGTATGCTTTGTCACCAGAGCTTTGTCTGTAAGATGTACTAATTAAAACAATGCTTTTCTCAACCCAGTTTCACAAGGAAGCTTGTTTCTTGAAGACCATGAGCTGCACAAAGTTAAGTTGGAACCCACTTAAAGGGGAAAATTAATTCAGAGCTTCCTTTTATTTGATCAGGCAGCGTCAGGGTGAGGAAAAGGGGACAAAGATGCTGGGCCTCAGCAAGCATTAACAGAGGCGGGCTTATCTTCCCCAGGAACATTCCACTAAGAAATAGAAAGGTCCCTGATGGAATGTAGCTCGGCTAAACCTAGCCAGGCCTTACAGTTTGCCTTTGTAGTTTAAAGGACAGAGAAAGCTTGTCGTGTCAAAGGCATCCTGTGCAGAAGGTGCCAAGTCTCTGAGCTCTGGAAACATCTCTGCTATTCTAGGTAATGAAAGCAGAACTAGTCTGAGAACAGCCTGGAAAACCAGAAGTAGCAGTTCTGTTTCTGTAAAGTAGAGCCCTTTGTGTGGCATTTTTGCTGAAAGCTGGGATCAACATTGCTGACAACATAACTAAACCGGAGATCACTGGTACAATCGGAGTGGCCAGGTACTAGGAGATCTCCAAAATCCTTGCACCTTTTTATTTTTTTATTTTTTTTTTAAAGATTTTTTTTATTTGAGAGAGAGAGAATGAGAGACAGAGAGCACGAGAGGGAAGAGGGTCAGAGGGAGAAGCAGACTCCCTGCTGAGCAGGGAGCCCAATGTGGGACTCGATCCAGGGACTCCAGGATCATGACCTGAGCCGAAGGCAGTCGCTTAACCAACTGAGCCACCCAGGCGCCCTCCTTGCACCTTTTTAATCACCAAAAAAAAAAAAACAAAACCCAAAAAACAAAAAACCTATTTTTTTTTCAAGGAGACTCTATGCAGAGTTCCTATATCTAATGTTCCATCAGAAACTCACCTTACCTGTTTGGACGTGTTTCTGCCACTTTTAAGAGGTGTTGTCACTTCTCCAAAGACAGTGGAGGTGCTCTCCACTGAGGACAGCAGTTGTGACCACACGGTCCCAAAAGTAAGACTGCTAAAGAAAATATGTTCACCTGAAATCCATCTTGAATCTTAAAAAATGCTATCAGTGACTATGCATTTGATTTATAAAGAAAACAGAGTATGAAATACATTGTTTCGGGGCACCTGGGTGTCTCAGTGGTTGAGCGTCTGCCTTCGGCTCGGGTCATGATCCCGGGGTCCTGGGATCGAGCCCCGCATCGGGCTCCCTGCTCGGCGGGAAGCCTGCTTCTCCCTCTCACGCTCGCCCTGCTTGTGTTCCCTCTCTCGCTGTGTCTCTCTCTGTCAAATAAATAAAATCTTAAAAAAAAAATTCATTATTTTTCCCTTTTCCCTTTAAAAATATGTATACATTTTAAGTAATCTCTATGCCCAATGTGGGGCTCAAACTCAGGACCCTGAGGTCAAGAGTCGCATGGTCTACCGACTGAGCCAGCCAGGCACTGCCCCCGACCCTAACCTTTGTCGACAACTGTTGAATGTCAAGTTGATCTTGGCCTCTGACCTGACTAAAATGCTTTTTTCCCCTTTTCCCTGATTCCATTCTCACGATTCACTCTTAGTGATCAAGATGCTTTGGGTTGTTTGTCCTGCAGCAGGAGATTTGTTATGTCTACACAGAATCAATTATCTTAGTTTGTCATTTTAAAAAAAAATTTTTAAACTATTTTTTTAAAGATTTTATTTATTTATTTGAGAGAGAGAAAGCACATAAGGGGAGGGAGGGTCAAAGGGAGAAGCAGACTCCGGGCTGAGCGGGGAGCCCGATGCGGGCCTCGATCCCGGGACTCCAGGATCATGACCTGAGCCGAAGGCAGTCGCTTAACCGACTGAGCCACCCAGGCGCCCTTAGTTTGTCATTTTAAAGTTTCCAGCTAGAGGCACCCCTCTCAGCCTCCTACCAATAGCACAATGAGGGGCACCTTAGTGGCTCAGTCGGTTAAGCATCTGCTTTCAGGTCCTGGGATCGAGCCCCGCATCAGGCTCTCTGCTCCACAGGGAGCCTGTTTCTCTCTCTCTCTCTCTCTCTCTCTCTCTCTCTCTCTCTCTCTCTCTCCCCCTCTGCCTGCCACTCCCCCTGCTTGTGCTCTCTGTCAAACAAATAAATAAAATATTTTTAAAAAAAAAGCACAATGAGAAATGACAGGCACTCTGACTGCTAGACGCTGTAGCATGTAAATGCGGGGTGGGGCACTTCTCCCTAATCCCCGGAGCAGGAAAGCTTGCCTCTCTTCTAAGGAAAACATACAGCTGCTCCTTTGCAGGTCTGTGAGCTGAGCAGGGCTCAACTTGAGCCACACCACGTTTGGGCGACTACCAGATGTGGAGGCTGTGCCTGGACTGCGTGGATTCTCTCCCTTTTGCCCCTTCAATATCTGAGCATCCAAACTACATCTCAGGAAGCTTCCCCCCTGCCCCCATCTCAGGAAGTTTTTTACTTTCAAAAAGTACTTAAAGGGGCACCTGGGTGACAGTGAGTTAAGCGTCTGACTCTTGATTTCAGCTCAGGTCATGATCTCAGGGTCCTGAGATCAAGTCCCGTGTTGGGCTCTGTGCTGAGCGTGGAGTCTGCTTGAGATTCTCTCCCTCCCCCTCTGCCCATGATCATAACCCCACAGATCTTGATTGCTTAAGCAGGCAAAATTTTATCAATCCATCACTCCAAATAGTTTAATGGGTGAAGTACAATAACTATTTTATGATTCTTTTCTATACATTGTCGCCAACTCTTACCAATCATCTCAGACCATAAATCCTCAGTGTTGAATATAAAAGGGCATGTTTTATGAAAAATCTCGTAAATTTGGGGGAAGAATCTGATCACATATTGATTTTTTTAAAGATTAACTTATTTATGTTTTAAGATTTAATTTTTAAATTTTAGAGATAGAGAGTGCACGTGAGATGGGGGGAGAAGCAGAGGGAGAGGGACACGCAGACTCCGAGCTGAGCGCAGAACCCGAAACAGGGCTCAATCCCACGACCCTGAGATCACGACTTGAGCTGAAATCAAGAGTTGGAGGCTTAACTGACTGAGCCACCCAGGTGCCCCTGCATATTCTGATTTTTTATTCCAAAAATATCATCATACTGGGGTACTTTTTATAAACTTTATCCAAAATTATTTGAAGCAAAAACAAGTATTTCCGAACAACTTTCAAAGGTTTGCCCTCAGCGGTAAACCTTTGAAACAGTAACTGTTTAGGGATTTGTCTTTGAAAGATATCCTCTTTGGGACAAAAAGTGGGGTTTTGGCTGTGTGCTTTCTAGATACTTAAAATGCTGAGTTTTCTGGTGTGAGTTTAGGTTTTAGGGTGTGAGTAAGGTATGGAATAGGAGAAGGGCAGAGGCTCGCTTTGGCAGCACATACACTAAAGTAGTTACAGATACTGAGAAGATTTAGCATGGCCCCTGCAGAAGGAAGACACGGAAGTTCATGAAGTATTCCCTATTAGAAACCAAACCAAACAAACAAAAAAGAGCTCCGGCAGGTATCATCACCTTTAAAAAGACTCATGCAGTGTGTGAGGCAGGATGTGGGGTGGGCAGTATTTGGGAATTCTCTGTACTGTGTCCTCAATTTCTCTATAAATCTGAAACTGTTCTCAAAATAAAGTCTATTAAAAAAAAAAAAGGGACACCTGGGTGGCTCAGCTGGTTAAGTGTCTGCCTTCTGCTCAGGTCATGATCCCAGGGTACTGGGATCAAGCCCTGCATCAGGCTCCCTGCTCGGCCAGGAGCCTGCTTCTCCCTCTCCCTCTGCCCTTCCCCCTCACCCCCGCTTGTGATCTCTCTCTCTGTGTCAAATAAATAAATAAAATATTAAAAAAAAAAGCACAGACGCTGGACTTGTACTAAAATTTGTGTTGCCATGTGGTTCTAATCATTAGTCATCCAGGTCATGGTGGTAGCTGACGGAGTTTACAAGTGATAGTGAAAAATACACCGGGAAACTTTCAATTCGATGTGATAGGAAGAGGGGAAAGTGAAAACAGGAGGCCTGGCATGCACTCAAGTGACCCTTCTTCAACATGACCCCAGCATGTGGACATGGCAGGCTGCAGTTGCTGCTCGAGAGAAAGCTAAAAATATAAAACACCTGTTCACGTAAGGTGATGCAGTTAACCGATCAAAGGAAACAACTGGCTAGAGAGAAAGAATTTTAATCAGTGGGTTAAAAAATGTACGTAACCGTGTTGAACATAATATATGTCATACTAAACTCCGGCTAATACATGAATTGTTTTCTCTATGTGGTAACACCTTAGCATGAGCAAACCTGAGAAATCATTGACCATTCATTGCTAGAAAGCTTTGACAGAAGACTTTTTTTGAACAAAGCACACTCCCAGAATATGTTTAAAATAGAATTTGAACTCTTAAAATTGATTTGCACATAATTTTAGAGAGAATGTCTACTGGTTAAAATGTATATCTGGGCTCTAGGTTCAGGAGCACACACTTCAATTTCTGACAAAGGAAGCTTTTCTATACATCATAATAAAATTTTACTTTGTGAAAAAAAGTAATCTAATTCATGAGGTATGTATCGTGAGGGCTTGCATGCAATGTGAGCACACAGTGTAAGGTCAGTGCATGATGAACACACAACACAGTACACCGCAAGTGAACGTAGCTCCCAATCATACAACTCCCCTCATTACAGAATGTGTCTGACCCAAAACACGGCAGCCTACGGGTATGTGTATATGTGCAAGGATGGGTACACCGTCATGGTGGCGCGGCCTCTCCTTGTGGCAGGATATCTGTTCCTGGACCAGTTTGGCTTCATATCTGGAACCGGCTCTTGGCTGGGATTTGTGCTTCTCTTTGGAGAGCATGACACTATGAATCCTGGCTTCTCTGTCTGTGCAAACAAGATATAAAAGTTGAATCATTTTAGGTTGCAATTTCTAAAGTTATAGTTAGGGTTGGGGTTGGTTTTACAAGGAGTTAGAAGTATTTGCATTTCCCCCCAAATACCAAAGTACAAAGTAGTTGATGTGGTTCCAGGGCAGAGGTGAATCAAGCATTTGCCCTAGGCCTTCAGAGAGCTGAAGAAAGGTCCTTAATGGCCCTGAGTTCAACCACTGCATTTCATAAACTCTCTAGAGACCTTACACAAAGAGAACTTAATCTACAAGATTGGAGACTGCCCCACTGTTTGTGACTCTGCTTATCCATGCCTGTGAGTTAAATGCCTATGTCTCTGCTAGAGAAATGTTCCGCCCGAAAATGGAGGTGGGGGTGCCTGGGTAGCTCAGTTGGTTAAGCGTCTGCCTTCGTCTGCCTTCAGCTCAGGTCATGGTTCCGGGATCCTGGGATCGAGCCCCATGTCAGGTTCCCTGCTCAGCGAGAGTCTGCTTCTCTCTCTGACCCTCCCCCTGCTCATGCTCTCTCTCTCTTAAACAAATAAATAAAATATTAAAAAAAAAAAAGAAGAAGAAGAAGAAGAGGAAGAAAATGGAGGCAAAGGTAAAAGCCTGGATGGCATTCACCTGCTACATTGGGTTTAACTGAATCCCTGGTTACATGTTGCAGCCTAAGAGGTTCCAACTGTGGCATGTGGCTTGAGCAAACTGGGGATGTCCTGCAGTGAATACCTCCGAGGAGAGGGGGCACCTCGTGGCTCACCTGCCTGTCAGGACAGAAATCCTCTTTGATTTGAATTTACCTACACCTGTCTTCCCACTGCTCTCCAAGCTCTGCAGTGTCATGGTGAGTGTATCTTGCCACCCCTCCTAGAGGACTGCTGCTTAAGGGAGGGGTCATGTCTTACAGTCCTCAAGGGGCCCCGCATCTTGTAGGGTCTCCCTAAGACACGGATGGGTAAATGGGAGCACCGATCTGAGAAGTCCCGAACAACAGCCTTGGGAGAACAGCAGGGACCTCCCCTTGGGAGAACCACCCATTCTCTCTAGTATACCCATGTTAGTCCGGTGGTTCTTAATCTTTGTTCGCCCTAGGCGCAGGTGAGCAGCACCCTTCCATAGACTCCCCAGGGCTGACACGACAGCTGACTAGCTGTTTCTCCACCTCTTTTTCCTCCTTCTCAGGAAAGAAAATGCAAATGCAAATGAGCAAGAGAGATGTTATTAGAGGGATAAATACTAACTCATTCTAACTTACTCCTTTAAAAAAGCAAACCATTCACAACATTCACAAACCTTGGTATTGAACAGTCTCTGGGACCTCTGGACGTGAGGTACCTCACGACTGATGGCGGCACCCCGGTTTGTTGTTAACATCTCCGAGGGCTGAGAACCGCTGCATTATTCACTATCACTGTTACCTCAGCTGCTGCCACAGACTTACAAAATAACAGCTGCCTAACAAATGCCTGCTAAAATGAAACTAAATTCTCCAGGGTAAGCTTTTAGCTCAAGGTGGGATTCCTCCCATCCTGCGGCACCTTGTGGGGCTGTGTCCCTTGGTAGTCAGGTGGCTTAGACATGCTCCTGAGCGGAGCAAATCCTAGAAGGTGAAACTGTGGACTGTGGATCACTACCCCTCCAGATCACGTCATACCCTTGAAAGCCAAATCAAATTAGTTGCTGGCATACATGTATACATCGTAGGTGAAATACCTGCATTCTCTCTTTATTCTTCGTCAGGATCAAGGAGGCCATTTTTGATGGGTCCAGGGAGGTGCCCTTGTCTCTCCCACGTAGCTGTGACGGAGATAAACGAACACATTCTCACTAAAGTTCCCACTTGCACAAGTGTGATTACACAGAATAGACGCTGAGGGTTTTTTATTCCTGCATGTTAAGTCATTACGGTACTGTAACACGGAAAGAGACAAGCCACAAATAAATAATAACTTGAAGAAAAGACGGAAACTAATATTCATGGAGTGCCTACCATATGCCAGGCACTTTACACAGTTTCACACCTAATTTTCTCAACAATGTTTATGACGCATGTATTATTACCCAGAAACTAAGTCCCAGAGTGGTTAAGTAACTCATGAAAAATGATAGTGAGGCTGGAATTTGAACTCAAGACGGACTTGAAAGCGGTGCTCTTGCAGTCATCACACTAGACCCCACATGACGCTCACTGTGGGCCGTGCTCTGTGGGGGTTCTTCAGTGTAACACAGTGGTACCGCCTTATATCACTGCTAACCACAGGGTAGCATTCTGCATGAGAAGGGCCTATTACGCACCCTATCCACTAAGAGTTATCTTATATTTGATATTTATTTTTAAGATACTTATTTTTAAGATACAAAACTTATTTTTAAATTTTTTTTAACTTTATTTTTATTTTTAGTAATCTCTACACCCAATGTGGGGCTTGAACTCATGACCCCAAGATCAAGAGTGGCATGCTCTTCTGACTGAGCCAGCCAGGTGCCCCACCAAAACTTATTTTTATACATAAAAAAACCAAAGGGGCACCTGGGTGGCTCAGTCGATTGAGCGTCCAACTCTTGATTTCAGCTCAGGTCACGACCTCAGGGTTGTGAGATCAAGCCCCACATCAAGCTCTGCGCTCAGCAGGGAGTTTGTTTGAGATTCTCTCTCTCCCTCTCCTTCTGTACCTCCCCTTGCCTCTCTCTCTCTCTCTCTTAATCTAAAATAAATAAATCTTAAAAAACCCAACCAAACAAAGATTTTATAGCCACACAATTCCAAAGTACTAAAAAATGACTGGGCACATTTCCTCTGTGTTCCTACTTCATCCTACTCTGTGATGTAATTTCCTGCTTCCTTGTTAAAATCCCCAGTAGACTCTAAGGTCCCTAAGGCAGAGATAGTGTTTTGTTCAATGTTGCATTCCCAGCACGCAGTAGAGGGTGTAGCCTGTAGTGGTTGCATAGTTCAATTTGTTGAATGGAGGGATGGACAGATGATGCAGCACCCTGTTCTCATGTTCTAGGTGTAAAATCACAAATCAATGGTTGTCAGACTTCAGTAGTGTCTAATCCAAAATAGTGTCAATGTCCCCAGTAATTTTAAGGTTCCCCTGCTCCTGGTGGCACCAAGAGGAGGGTGACACAGATAGAGGCCTATTGTATTCTTCAGCCTATGGAAGAGACATATTATTTGGAAAAATCAGAGAATCTGCAACAAAGAGTCAAAGATGGAACAGGATAGAGAGCTCAGAAATAAACTCATGCATATATGATCCATTAATTTTTTATAAAAGAGTCAACATATACAATGGGGAAAAGATCGTCTCTTCAATAAATGGTATTAGAAAAACTAGATATCCACATGCAAAGGAATGAAACCATACCCCATCTTGTACCACACACTAAAGTCAACTCAAAATGGATTAACAACTTAAACTTAAGACCTGAAACCATAAAACTCTGAAAATAAAACATAGGGGATAAGCTCCTTGACATTGGTCTTGGCAATGATTTTTTGGATTTGACACCAAAAGCAAAAATAAATAAGTGGGACTAGATCAAACTAAAAAGCTTCTGCACGGCAAAGGAAATCATTAACAAAGTCAGAAGGCAGGGGTACCTGGCTGGCTCAGTTGGTAGAGCATATGACTCTGTGAGCTCAAGCCCCATGGTGGGGGTAGAGATTACTTAAAAAAAATCAGAAGAAAACCTATGGAATGAGAGAAAATATCTGCAAATAATGTTATTCAGTCTTAAAAAAGAAGGAAATCTTGCCATTTGTGACAACATGGATGAACCCGGAGGGCATCATGTTGAGTGAAAGGAGGCAGAGAGAGAAAGACAAATACTGCATGGTATCACTTAAATGTGGAACCTAAAATAAAAGATCAAATTCGTAGATACAGAGAGCAGAATGGTGGTTGCTGGGGAGTGGGGAAATAAGGAGAAGATGGCAAAAGGGTATAAACTTTCAGTTATTAAAGAAAAAAAAGTAACCACCTGAGGTGGTAAATGTGTTAATTAACTCAGTGCTGGGAACCCTCTCACTGTGTGTAAATATATCAAATACCACGTTGTACACTTTAAATATATTACCCAAAAAAAGTTCTGATAAATTTTCTATGAATGAGTTAAAAAAAAAAAAAAAGGCAAGCAAAACTACTACCTCATTCAACCTTGGTTTGTCATTTCGCATCGTGGAAGAACTGGCATTCTCTGAATTTCTGAAAAAGGTAGGCTGTTTTCGCAGAGTAGAAGCAAACCCTGCCCTTTCCTGGAAGGATTGAGTGCAAAGAGAATATTTTTCAATTGATCCATTGCAATTACTCTACTCATAATTGACCCAATTCGCTCAACAGTAAAATCTCTACGTCTGAAAGCATTTTCGTCATTAGGAAGCAGGGGGCATGGAGTGGGGATGGCAGCTGGGAGGAGACTGGGAAGGAGCCCAGCACCCCCATACTGGACAAGGCCGGACACCTGGGCTACCCAGCAAACCTGGACTGGCTCCAGCCACCACTTCTCCAGTAACCGCCATGATCAAAACCCAGGCCAGAGTGTAGAATAGAATTGGTGGGCCAAGGCTGAGATCTGCTCAGAGATGTCCAGAGGACTCATGGAAGAGCTAAGAACTCAAAATAGCTTCCTTCTACCCCATTCCCCATTCCCTTTCTGGTTTAGAGTAAACTTTATCCCCTTGTCCTGCTCCGTCCATGGAATGCTCTTTGACCAGAGCCTTCTTACCGGGACATCTTCCGTTAACTTTAACTCCCTCATCAAATTATTTTTCTGATACTGTTCATTTCGCTGTTTCCTCGTCTGAAGTGGCTTCTTTTTTTTCTTCTTACACATCTTCTTCTTTTGATTCACCTATTCCAGAAAGCACAGAGAAAGGCATCATTGGGGATTCCAGAGGTACACCCACCCACATGGAGCCCTTTTCCATAGGACACTCAAGCCACAATGGCTAACCCAGTACATGGGCCCCATGGTGCTGACCTCCTGCTGGTTTGGGGAATAAACAGTTCAGGTACCTCCATAGCAGAATCTACTCCCCATTTAACATCCCCAAATCCCACTACTATAGGTATACTGCCAAAGGGGCAACTACACCAATAACCAAGTATCTGTGTTTCAAAATATAAAACCAGGTAAGTCGTGGCAATAATGTCAGGTACAGATAATACTGATCATCAGGTGTGTGGTTAAAAGATGCAGTTTGGCTGGGGCACCCACGCGGTTCAGTCAGTTAAGCGTCTGACTCCTTTGGCTCTAGTCATGATCTCAGGGTTGTGGGACTGAGCCCCTCATTAGGCTCTGTGCTGTGGTGTGGAGGAGCCTGCTTAAGATTCTCTCTCTCCCGCTCCCTCTGGCACTCCCCTAACCCCTGCAACCTGCTCACCCTCTCTCTTTCTAAAAAAAAAAAAAGACAATTTTTAAAAAAATTTAGAAGATTCAGTTTGGCTATTACCACAAGGTGGCTTTAATAATTAAGCAAATGAGGGCGCCTGGGTGGCTCAGTTGGTTGGGCAACTGCCTTCGGCTCAGGTCATGATCCTGGAGTCCCTGGATCGAGTCCCGCATCGGGCTCCCTGCTTGGCAGGGAGTCTACTTCTCCCTCTGACCCGCCCCCCTCTCATGTGCTCTCTCTCTCTCTCATTCTCTCTGTCTCAAATAAATAAATAAGATCTTTAAAAAAAATAATTAAGCAAATGAAGTTCAGGACTAATTATCCAGGGACCTATGGTGTGGTGAAGCTTATACCAATGTAAATCCAGCTGAAAAACTTATATGGTCCAATCTCATTTGGCTGGCTCCACCTGGCACAGCCTTAAGCTCAACTTATGATGGAGATATTTCTTAATGCAACTAGGAAATCATGTGCATAATGAATTATAACAAATATTTTGTTGTTCCTAAAGCTTTTATATTATCTACATATGAAAAAGTCTGTGAACAAGATGAGGCAAAAAAACACTTAATATATGGAAATACAAAAAACTATGACTACATGAATAAAGAAACACTTTTTAAAAACATATGGGTCAGGGTGCCTGGATGGCTCAGTCGGTGGAGCATGCAATTCTTTTTTTTTTTTAAAGATTTTATTTATTTATTTGAGAGAGAGAGAGAATGAGAGACAGAGAGCACGAGAGGGAAGAGGGTCAGAGGGAGAAGCAGACCCCCCGCTGAGCAGGGAGCCCGATGTGGGACTCGATCCCGGGACTCCAGGATCATGACCTGAGCCGCAGGCAGTCGCTTAACCAATTGAGCCACCCAGGCGCCCTGGAGCATGCAATTCTTGATCTTGGGGTCGTGATTTCGAGCCCCATGTTGGGTGTAGAGACATAAGTATAAAAATAAAGTCTTAAATAAATAAATAAGTATGGGTCATTTTTAACAACCTCTATCTCTTAAGATGGTTTTCACTTTTTTTTAAAGATTGTATTTATTGGGGCACCTGGGTGGCTCAGAGGTTAAGCGTCTGCCTTCAGCTCAGGTCACGATCCCAGGGTCCTGGGATCGAGCTCCGCGTCGGGCTCCCTGCTGAGGGGAGTCTGCTTCTCCCTCTCTCTCTCTCTGCCCCTCTCCCCTCTCATGCTTGCTCTCTCTCAAATAAATAAAATCTTTAAAAAAGTAAAAAAAATAAAGATTGTATTTATTCATTTGACAGAGAGAGAGAGAGAGCACAAGCAGGGGGAGTGGCAGACAGAGACAGAGGGAGAAGCAGGCTTCTCACTGAGCAGGGAGCCTGATGCGGGGCTCCATCCAGGACCCCAGGATCATGACCTGAGCCGAAGGCAGATGCTTAAACGACTGAGCCACCCAGGCGCCCCTTTTCTACAGATTTTAGCTGGAACATTCCACCAAATTATCCAGGAGGGTCATACTTTCCTTAAGGCTGCTACTTCCTGGGGGTGAGGCTATCCCATCTTACCTCATGTGCTATGTTCAGTAGGTGAAGAGGGAGACCGTCTGAGAGGGAACTGTCAGAACCACTGGTGCTGTTTCCAGAAGGAAAGAGGAAAGGGAAACAGCTGTTATTAATGTCTAGGAAGGGGAACATTTACCAGACCAGCAGCATGGGATTAGGATATTCAGGCTGCTACTTGCCCCCAATGCCTGCATTTCAATGACCAAGAATTCTTTTTTTTTTTAAGATTTTATTTATTTACTTATTTGAGAGAGAGAGCACGCATGAGAGAGGGGAGGGTCAGAGGGAGAAGCAGACTCCCTGCTGAGCAGGGAGCCCGATGTGGGACTCGATCCCAGGACTCCAGGATCATGACCTGAGCCGAAGGCAGTAGCTTAACCAACTGAGCCACCCAGGTGCCCCAATGACTAAGAATTCTTGACAAGCACATTCATTCATTCATCCTGAACATGTACTGCACGCTAGGCAGTGCATCAAGCGCAGAGATGAATGTGGCAGAGCCCCTGACCCCACGGAGTTTGCAATCCATGTGGCAAAATAAATACTGGCCAGGTGGGCCAAGCTGCCCTCGGCAGCGACCGTGACAGGCTGGAAGATTCTTAGTGTGCAGCCCTGGACAAGACCAGGGGACTGTGATTTGTTTGAAAGCAGGGTTTGTTTCATTCATTCCTGTCTGGCCAGTACCAGTTCAGACAGCAAGGATCCTACCAGGTACTCTTTAAAACTGCGTTGAATATACACATAAACATATTTGATAACAAGTATTCTGTAGGTCGGAGACCAGGAATACTACTTTCATTATCCCAATTCCTGCTTCAAAAGTTGTGGATGCGTGCCCAGACTGATCTAAAGTCTTCCCCCACAAACGGGCAGCCCTCCTGCAAGGGCTAGGATGAACTAGGGCTGAACAAGGGCTCAGATAATCCACCCTTGCTGCTTCCATCACATCCATGGTTCAAGTGTTACATTGTATTTTCCCCTTTCCTGGAGTGTGGGGGCTAGAACTGGGAGCTGTGCTCCACCACATGGCCACATGGCCTCCATATATAAACAAATGTCTCAGGCACAAAACTCAGATCTCCTGGGAAAAGATGGCATTTCAAACCATTCTTTTGCTTACGCCTTTCATCCTGTTCACACTCCACCTCCCTTCCTTTGGCGCACAATGAGGAACCCCACAGTAAGACAGCAGGAAGAAAGCCCTCTCTTCTCTGATCTAATTCCCAATTCCCTGTTCTCAAAAGGCTTTTCTAGTCTGAAGGGTAGCTTTTGAGGCCATTGGATAAGAGTCTCTGAAGTCCCTTTTGGAGATAACGGAAGACTTTAATAAACAGGATAAAAGCATTAGATGCAGTATGCCCCAGAAAATGTTGAAGACCATGTAGGTGCACACACAGGGCACACTCAAACTCAGCTTGGACACTCACAGTCTGCTTTTCTGCGTCACGGTAGGAGTGGACAGGTGGAGCCCCATGGAGGCTTGTGACAGCTGGCTTCCTAATGCAGATGCTGGCAAGCTGGTTTCGGTAATTCTTACCTCACGGTGTCAGGGTACCCCTAGATACTAGAATTCAGTCTCCCTGTTTCTGAGGTGACTTCCCCTGGGCGCTATCCTAATGGGTTGACATTCAGGGGCATTTTGTTGTTGAGGCTGAAAGTGAAGCATGGTTCGTGCAGTGGTCCTGGAGAGCTAGGCAGAGAATTCTGGGAGAGTGGAGGAGGCAAAATGGTGAATGGGCACACTGCCTGGCCTGATGCTCTGATTTAAGGTTCTTAAGGAGACATTTGGGAGACTCAGAACTGCAGAACGGCTTCAGGGCGCAGATAGCGATGTGCCGCTTAGGGTAGGAGGGAGACCAGCCCCTTCGCCCTGTCCACCGCGGTCTACAGCGCCACCTCTGGCCGAGGACTGCCATGTCCAGCCCAGAAACCTGACTGAGGGCGGCTGGGGCAGGCTTGAGGCACCTTGGCCAGTAAGCTGGAGTAGAAGGTGTTCTCGCACACCTGTAGAGACACCCACCCACCTGCGGGCTTCCTAAAATACTTGTGGAGATTACGAGTGTGGGGCTGAGATCCTACCCACTAAGTTAATTCAACAAATATGTACTGAGCTCTCCCTATAGGCTGGGAACTGTTCTAGGTGCATGAGATACAGAGGTGAACAAAATAAAGATCCCTGACCTTGTGGAACCCACATCTTTGTAGGGGGAAACAGACAATAGATAATAAACACAATAAAGATGTAAATGACATAGAAGGACAGAGGTGATGAAATGCTTTGGGAAAAAGGAGAGCACCTCAGAGGGACAGGGACTGAATGGCAGGGAGGCCAAGGCTGGGGAACAAATGGTAGTAGTAGAGTAACAAGGGTAGGCCATACTGAAAACGTTGACATTTAAACAAAGACTTGAAGGAGATGAGGGATGAGCCATGTAGATATCTAGGGGAAGAGCATTCTCGGCAGCTGGGACTGTTAGTGCAAAGGCCCTGAGGTAGAAGAGGGCCTGGCAAATCTGAAGAAGAGGAGACCAGTGTAGCCATAGCGGTGTGTGAGAGGGTGAGGGTGGAGGTTATAAGGTTATCAGATGGCTAGATCCTATAGCCTGAACTTTTTACCTCATTTCCTGGCTCCTCCTTACCTCTGTGCCTCTTAGAGCTGTGGTACCCAGCTTAGACTTGGACCTTCTCTTTACTCTAGCTGCACTTGCTCCCTTGGGATCTCATCTAGTCTTAAGGTTTATTTATCTTTTTATTTATTTTTTTAAAAGATTTTATTTATTTATTTGAGAGAGAGAGTGCATGCATGTGAGTGGAGAAAGGGGCAGAGGGAGAGGGAGAGAATCTCAAGCCAACTCCATGCTGAGCATGGAGCCCAATGTGGGGCTTGATCTCACAACCCTGAGATCATGACCTGAGCCAAAACCAAGAGTCAGATGCTTAAATGACTGAGACACCCAGGTATCCCTAGTCTCTAGGTTTAAACATCATCTATCCAATGATGACCCTATTTGACCTCTCCACTGAACTCCAGACTCATATATTCAACTGCCCATCCAATATCTCCATTTAGATGTCTAATAGACATCTCAGAATGAATGTGCCTAACACTAGCCTCTGGATCTTCATCATTCCCCTAACCTTCTCCATCCACTTGATCTTCCCCATCTCAGTAAAAGCCAACTCCATTCAACCAATTATGGACTCATTCTCTTTCTCTCATGCTCCATATCCAATCCACAAGAAAGTCCTAATGTTTGAGACTTCAGAATATATCTAGAATCCAACCAATTCATACACTCCCAACCACTACAACTACTCAGGTCTAGACCACCGTCTGTATTTACCTGTATTATTGCAAGAGCCTCCTAATGAATGTTCCTGTTTACACACCTTCCCTCTCTACAATCTATTTTCCACATAGCAGCCAGGCTATTCCTACTGAAACTAAAACCCAAGTCAGAACATGACACTTCTCTCCTTAAAACCTTCCAAAGGCTTTCCACCTCCCTTGGAGTAAAAGACAAAGGCTTTACAATTGCCTAAAGGCCCTACACATACTGCCTGCCCAACTCCCTAACTTAGAGATGAGGCTGTCAAAGAACAGGCACTCAATACATAGTTGTTGAAGAAATGAAATATATTTAAGTGTGCCATGATTTATTCAATATTTTGCACCTGAGGTTCAAAACCAATGAAACAACAAGAGCAAAAAAAATAATAATAATAAAATAGAACTTCTCTGGTTTTTCTTTGAAATGAAGTTTGTTACCTGGATTCAATGTCAGACAAAGAGATGTCACTCCAACTTCCTTCTAAATCCATATCTTGTCCAAGTTCATTGAATTTCTTATGGATCTCCTGTTGTAAGAGCTCTTTAAGCTCTGCTAAACACTGCATGAACTATGGAAGTGAAAAAAAAAGAACATTTTTTATTATTTATTTATTTATTTATTTATTCATTTATTTATTTATTTATCAAATATTTACTAAGTATATACCGAAAGGCAATTTATTTATTGCTGGGGACATAAAGATGAGTGGGCTGTCACCTCTGCTAGTAAGGACGTATGAACATATAAATTACATGAGCTGTAGTAAGAGTCTGTAGGGCAGAATATCACTGAACACTGCTTTAGGCACTTTTCTCTGGCTAAAGGCAATAATAAACTTCTTAAATAATGCAAAGGTCTGATTTATTTTATTTTTTTGAATAGCAAGGAAGGAAATGTTAGAATGGGGTTGTTCAGATTTTGGCCCACGGCAGATGTGATTTAACAGGCCACGTTGTGGTCGCATTCCCCTTTAAATATGTTTTGTTAAGCAGGTGCATCCAGAGCAGTGTGCATCAGTATCCCCAGGGCCATCTGAGAGGGGGCATGAGAGAGGAGTTAGACTGAGCCCATGAGCACAGACTCCCTTTTGAGAAGCTAAGCGATGAAGGGAAATAGAACCATCCTCCTGACTCTGCTGAAGAAACAAGGCCGAAGGAGACCCGTGTACGAGTCAGGACGGGGGCAGCTAAGGGCACGTGCAGTTGAGGAGAAGTAAGAGGACGGAAAAACTGAGGACACAGAAAAGGAGGAGGGAATGAATGAGGCCAGACCCTAGCGAGGCCATGGAGCGGGGGGCTGGCAGGTGCGCAAAGGGGTTCGTTCTGGAAAAGAGAGAGGACTCCTGCTTTTCTGAAAAGCAAAGTGAGGGAGAAGTGTGCTGACAGAGAGTCGGCATGAAGGCTTCTACCTTCTTGGCAAGTTATGAGGTCTTGCCATTTGCGGAGAGCGTGCAGCCTGGGGGCTTTCTTACTTTATTGATAATAAAAACTTCTGAACAATATTAAGAGGAAAATAAAGACCACCTATAATCTCATTGGGCTGACCCTGACCCCATGTGAAACTGACCCCAGTAGCATCACCACTGTTCTTGAAAGCCCATTCTTACCTTGGTTCGGTCAGGATCACAGAAATCCAGAAGGGTGTCGCAAACATGGTAACCTAGAGACTTTAGATCCTCAGTGGTAAAGTGAGTATCTCTTTTATGGCCTGGAAAACAAATCCATAAACATTTATTATTAAATCCTAATGAGCAAATGCAATCTAATTTATGAATAATTCCTTACCACCACCACCTCTGATTCTACAATATTGTGCTTCTGGACAGGGTCTTTCTCCCTCTAGTTCTTTAGAAGAATCTTTGACAATGAATAAGTCTGCAGTCATATGGCTATAGTTACTGAAGTTTTACTCTATGGTAGGTGCTATGCCAAGGGCTTTATGTGCATTATCTCATTAGGTGGGACCTACAAGGCGGGTACTACTGTTATTGCCGGTTTAAAAAAAAAATGAGGTTCGCAGAGTTAAGTAACTTAGCCAGGATCACACCACTTGGAAATGGAGCTGAAAGTCAAACCCAGATCAGCCTGATTCCAGGTCTTGAGCAACAGCCATGCTATACTGCCCTGTAAAGTATAACATTTCACCCTGAAATTGAGGTTGGTCAAATTCAGCAGAAGGCACAGTTAGGAATATCCTCTAGGTCAATCATCTCTCCAGCCTTCAAAGGGATTTCATGTCCTCCGTGCTTTGCTTGGCCTCCCCTTGCCATGCTGACCTATGATACACAAACAAGAGCTTACCCAGGGTGGACCCCCCAAAGGTAGACTCCATGGTGTAGCTGTTGAGGATCCCCATGCGCCACATCACAACTCGGCCCGTTCCTTCCTTGCACTTTTGCACCTTAAAGTTACAGCTATGAAAAGAGAACTAAAGAGAAACCCAAATCCTCTGTTAAACATAAACTGGCAAACATTAAGATGCCTAAGATTCATTACTACAATACAAGAATGGTTTGCTGGGGGGTCTATATATTATTTCCCAACATATGTTCCATAAAATAGTAATTTTACAGGATGTTAACAGGTATTACAGAGGAGAAAATGAGTTCTGTGGTCATGTTGGTCAGAAGAAGGAAGGACTAATAAAATTACACAGACTTCCTATGCAGGATCTCTCAGAGCATTTATGTTACTGTCGACTGTGAGTCTCCAAAGGGGAGAGAGTAGATTCTGTTTCTTACTGCCCGTGACCTTTTCTTCCCTTTCCCACCCTTCCTGGGGACATTTTGCAGGACGAGGGTGCCTTGAACTCCTGGTTGTGAATGCTGGCTTACTTTGCATTTAAGACACTTTTCTAAGGTTTATTTCTACCCCTCCCCAACTTGAGCCCTTGGATCCAGTTGGGTTTATCCTCTATCTGTGATTCAGGTATGCCTCACCCCTGTAATCTCTGCCTGGAATTCTCACTCCCTCTTACTTAATGTTCTTGGCTTGGAGCTCAATATCCTCCATTGTCTTTCATGACCACCCCAACCCTCTTTCCTTACTTGGGGTTTGTAACATACACTTGGCACCCATCCCAACCTACCATATCCTGCTGAAAATGCATTACAGTTGGAAGGTATCTCACCACTTAGCAGTTTTTAAGTTGTGCACCCTGGAATCCAGGGGTTCTATTGAGGAGCCTCAGGCATTCCTGCCACAAGGACTGAAGGAGGCAGAATGGGCAAGGTTCCAAGCCCAAGCCCTCTATCTGTCTTCAATTAGTGTAGCTCTGCTTTTAACTGTTTTAGATACTGAGTTCTGCATATCATTTTTTTTAAGATTTTTTATTTATTTATTTGACAGAGAGAGATACAGCGAGAGAGGGCACAAAAGCAGGGGGAGTGGGAGAGGGAGAAGCAGGCTTCCCGCCGAGCCGGGAGCCCAATGTGGGGCTCGATCCCAGGACCCTGGGATCATGACCTGAGCTGAAGGCAGACGCTTAACGACTGAGCCACTCAGGTGACCCTGGATATCATTTTTTTAAAAGATTTTATTTATAGGGCACCTGGGTGGCTGAGTCGTTAAGTGTCTGCCTTTGGCTCAGGTCATGATCCCAGGGTCCTGGGTTCAAGCCCCACATTGGGCTCCCTGCTCAGTAGGAAGCCTGCTTCTCCCTCTCCCACTCCCCTGCTTGTGTTCCCTCTCTCACTGTGTCTCTCTCTGTCAAATAAATAAATAAAATCTTAAAAAAAAAAGATTTTATTTATTTATTTATTTACTTATTTATTTATTTAAGAGGGAGAGAGAAAGAGAGAGAGAGAACACAAGCTGGGGGAGGGGCAGAGGGAGATGGAGAAGTAGACTCCCCGCTGAGCAGAGAGCCCAACTCAGGGCTTGATCTTGAGACTCCAGAACCATGACCTGAGCTGAAGGCAGGTGCTCAACTGACTGAGCCATCCAAGAACCCCCGGATGTCATTTAAAAATGTTTTTAGGGGCGCCTGGGTGGCTCAGTTGGTTAAGCGGCTGCCTCTGGCTCAGGACATGATCCTGGAGTCCCGGGATCGAGTCCCACATCGGGCTCCCTACTCAGCGGGGAGTCTGCTTCTCCCTCTGACCCTCTTCCCTCTCATGCTCTCTATCTCTCATTCTCGCTCTCAAATAAATAAATAAATAAATAAATCTTAAAAAAAAAAAAGATTATCTACTAAGAGTTTGAACCTGTGCCCAAGCAAAGCAGCCAGGCAATTTTTAAAAATCATCTTTATTGAAGGGCACCTGGGTGGCTCAGTCGGTTGAGCACCTGACTCTTGATTTCGGCTCAGGTCATGATCTCAGAGTCATGAGATCTAGCCCGTGATGGGCTCCACGCTGGGAATGGAGCCTGCTTAAGATTCTCTCTCTCCCTCTGCCCAGCCCCCTCTAAAAAAATCATCTTTATTGAGATATAATTCACATATCATAAAACTCATTTATTTAAAGTACACAATTCAATGATTTCAGTATATTTACAGAGTTGAGCAGCCATCACCATAATCTAAGTTTCGAACATTTTCATTACCTCCAAAAAGAAACCCAGCACCTAAAAGCAGTCATGCCACCCTCCTCCTCCCTGCCCCAGGCAATCACTAAACAACGTTCTGTCTCTACAGATTTGCCTCTCCTGAAGATTTCATAAAATGGAATCATATAGGGGCACCTGGGTGGCTCAGTAGGTTAAACGTCTGACTTTGCCTCAGGTCATGATCCCAGGGTCCTGGATTGAGCCCCACATTGGGCGCCCCGCTCAGCAGGGAGTCTGCTTATCCCTCTCCCTGTCCCTCTGCCCCTCCTCCCACTTGTGGGCATGTACTCTCTCTCTAAGACATAAATAAAATTTAAAAAAAGATGGAATCACACAAAATGTGGCCTTCTGGGTCTGGCTTCTTTTGCATAGCATGCTTTCATGGTTTACCCATGTCTTAGCATACTCATACTTCTTTTTTTTTTTTTTGCCCAATAACATTCCATTGTGTGTATATACCATGTTTTATTTATCTGTTTCTCTGTGGATATACAGAGTAATTATTTTTTTTTAAAGATTTTATTTATTTGACAGAGAGAGACACAGCGAGAGAAGGAACACATACAGGGGGAGTGGGAGAGGGAGAAGCAGGCTTCTCGCTGAGCAGGAAGCCCGATGCGGGGCTCGATCCCAGGACCCTGGGATCATGACCTGAGCTGAAGGCACACACTTAACTGACTGAGCCAACCAGGCGCCCCAGTAATTTTTTTTTTTTAAGATTTATTTATTTTACAGAGAGTGAGAGAGGGCACAAGTGGGGGTAGGAGCAGAGGGAGAGGGAGAGAATCTCAAGCAGACTCCCTTCTGAGCATGGAGCTCAATGCAAGGCCTGATCTCATGACCCTGAGATCATGACCTGAGCCAAAATCAAGAGTTGGACGCTTAACTGATTGAGCCACCCAGGCGCCCCTACACAGAGTAATTCTTAAAGCCACACCTTTCTAAATTCTTGAAGTCCCTTTCCAAAGAAGACATACAAATGGCCAAAAGACATATAAAAAGATCCTCTATATGTTAAGAAAAAAAAAAGAAGAAGATAGCAGGAAGGGAAGAATGAAGGGGGGGAATCGGAGGGGGAGATGAACCATGAGAGACGATGGACTCTGAAAAACAAACTGAGGGTTCTAGAGGGGGGGGGGGTGGGGGGATGGGTTAGCCTGGTGATGGGTATTAAAGAGGGCACGTTCTGCATGGAGCACTGGGTGTTATGCACAAACAATGAATCATGGAACACTACATCAAAAACTAATGATGTAATGTATAGTGATTAACATAACAATAAAAATTTAAAGAATTTAAAAAAAGGATGTAAATAAAGAACGAAGGCTTAATGTAAAGCAAAAAAAAGATCCTCAACATCACTCATCATCAGGGAAATACAAATCAAAACCACAATGAGATATCACCTTACACCCACCAGAATGGCTAGAATCAAACACAAGAAATAACAAGTGTTGAGGGAGGATGTGGAGAAAAAGGAACCCTCTTGCAGTGTTGGTGGGAATGTAAATTGGTCCAGCCACTGTGGAAAGCAGTATGGAGGTTCCTCAAAAAATTAAAAATAGAATTACCATATGATCCAGTAATTCCACTACTGGGTATTTACCCAATGAAAACAAAAACACTCATTCAAAAAGATATGTGCACCTATATGGTTATTGTAGCATTACTTATGATAGCCAAGACATGGAAGCAACCCAAGTGTCCATTAACAGATGAATGGATAAAGCTGTGGTACAGATCTACAATGGAATAAGACTCAGCCATAAAAATGAATGAGATCTTGCCATTTGCAACAACATGGATGGATCTAGAAGGTACAATGCTATGTGAAATAGACAGAGAAAGGCAAGTACCATATGATTTCACTCATATGTGGAATTTAAGAAACAAAACAAACAAAGAAAAAAGAGACAAACAAAAAAAGTAGAGTCTTAAGCACAGAGAAAAAACTGGTGGTCACGGGGGGGGGGGATGGGTGAGAGATAAAGGGGAGTAAGGGCACACTTATCACGATGAGCACTGAATAATGTATAGAACTGCTGAATCATTATACTGTAAAAACAAAAACAAAACCAGAGTAAATTCTGGAGGTCCAGGTTGCAGGGATTTACCTAAGAATGAAAAGAGATGCAAAGTGGCATATAGGATGCAGTGAGTTCTTTTCTTCCTTAGTCAATGGATGAGAAATTACCTTATGTGCTTACCTTGTCTGGTGCATTTTTGCTTAACATTAAAGGAAAGACGCGCTCGTGAAGCCAGTACTTGCGATCGTTGCTATTACAGCCATACAAGAAGATATTATTTTTGCGGCTGTGGCCATGGAAATCACAATACAAGAGAACCTCCCTTTCTTCCAGAAGCCTATTGAGGGGGGCAAACAAAGGACTCAGTGGACATCCAAATGATCGACAATAATCTTTTATTGTCTCTTCCTTAAGTATGTCTGTTGCTACCGTCCCTCTAAAGAAAAGGTCAACCCCTTCAAAGGACCCGATGCCCATCCTTAGCCACTGCTGTAAACACGCTACCAGCACTCCTCGCCCCTGCCAGTCACAGGGACTTGAGATGAAAATGTGCGGATGTGGAAGGGGATTGTGGGTACACCTTGTGTAAGCTGACAAGGAAGCGGAGGAAATCTGTGGAAAGAAAGCCCACCCGGAGGCAGCCCTGGGGAAAGAAAGACGGAAGTAGAGAGGCTGTAAGTGTTGGGTTGAAACTGAGAAAGAAAGCCTGGGTCCCTGACTTTCCAGGGCCAGTTCCTGTAAGGCTCAGCTCCTCTGTTTCCTCCTCACCCAGGCATCTACTCAGTCTTCCAAACATTGTCACCTTCTCCATGATGATGATGACAGGATGAAGAGGAGGGCAGTAATGCCACACACTCACATCGTGCAGGGCACTGTGCTAAACAGATGACGTGGATCCTCCCATTTAATCCTCACAGCTAACCACCTGAAGCAGGCGAGCTTAGCCCCACTCTACAGATGGGAAAACTGAAGCACAGAGAGGTACAATCACTTCAAGGTCACAGAACCGGCCCGTAGCAACACCAGGTCTCAAAGTCAGGCCTGTCTGACTCCCACGCACATGCTCTTAGCCATTTTGCCTGCCAGCCCCACATGACTCCCACCCCCTCACACAGATACGGTTACAAAGTGTGTGCATCCACATATTCTTCTGTGCTGTGGCCCCATTTCCGGTAAAGTGGTTGCCATTACACCATAGACTTCAACTGCTTTCACAGAAGCTTGGAAAATATTAACTGATTTATTTACTATTCTTTCCTTACGAGAGATAATATAAGAGGTAATAAAGAACTCAGACTCTGGAACCTGAGAGCCTGTTTTCAAATATCTACTCTGTCGCTTTTTAGCTCTATGACCTTGGGCAAGTTGCTTGACCTTTTGGGGCCTTAATTTCCTCACCATTTACAGACTGGAGATACTGATTGTGCCAACGCCAGAGGGTTAATGTGAAGACTACATGGGCCCCATGTGGAAAGCACTGAGAGTACTACCTGTCCCCTCTACACAAACACTACCTAATTGTTAGGTACTGTTATTATTACTACACAGGCCTCATGACGAAGGCCTAGGAACTTCTCTGACTTCTGAACTCTCTATTCCATTGTTTCACTAATAAGTGAAATGCCTCTAGCTGAAATGTTGCATGTTCAGGTTCAACCCAAAGATAAAACAGGACTTGGGACACCTGGGTGGCTCAGTTGGTTAAGCATCTGCCTTCGGCTCAGGTCATGATCCCAGGGTCTTGGGATCGAGCCCTGCGTCGGGCTCCCTGCTCAGCAGGGAGTCTGCTTCTCCCTCTGTAGTATTATTCCCCTGCTCGTGTTCTCTCTCTCTAATAAATAAATAAAATCTTTAAAAAAAAAAGATAAAACAGGACTTAAAAGTTTGGAACTGACCACACCCACGTGACTGCAAAAATAAGGGTAAAGATAGTCTCCAAAGCCACGCCCAAGTCCCACATAAGCAGAGCCCTTGCACCCATCAGACAGTGCTCACAGCATTCGGAGGAAGATCAGCAGATAAAGGGGCTCACCTTTTGATCATGTTCCTGGTGTACCAGATGCAAGGGAAAGACTCCTTCAGAATGGTTTTATAATGCCTGTTCAAGTCCCGTCCCGCCAGTGAACACCGGTAATTCCCCACGATCACTCCATCTGGATTTAACATAGGAACCACTTTGAAGATGAAGATATCTCTGAGGAGCTGGGCATCTGGAGAGTTGCTAAGGATGAAGTCCAAAAAGCCCTTCATGATCCACGAGCCATTACTTTCTCCGGGGTGGACGCGGGCGCTCAAGACCACGGCTTTCTTGGCAGCTGCCTCCTGCGGGGTCCGGGCTGGGTTGGTGATGGTGAGCAGGTATACAGTATTTCCTGCTAGGCTCCTGCATAAAGTTCGGAGTTTGCAGAACTGAGACTGGACGGGGTTGTTCGCCACTGACAGCAGGTAGCATTGCAAGTCAGTGTACGTATATGGGTAGAAGTGTGCAAAGAAGCAAGTGTCCTGGTCGTGTGGAAACTGAATGGTCCATGTGAGACAGTAAAAGAGCTGCCGTCCATCATCCCTGTTGTTCTTATAGTACCTGATTTCATTCCCTTCTCTCCTCCAGCCAATGTTGTGGGTGCTGGCATCCAACTGGGAGTACATGAGTGGCTTCATCCCTATAGTGTAAAGACTCTTGGGTTTGAGCAAGTTGACGATGGTGAAGCGGTAGGTGGCATCTTTTCTAGTGTTCTGAACACGAAAATAAAACCACTGAGTGTGTTTGTTTGTGTAGAGGTCAGTTCGCAAGGTGAGTTCATACTCATAGGTATCTCTGTAATGGAGAAAATAGAAGAGTATCTCTGTCACCTCACACCCCCCACCCCGCAAAAAAGAAATCTAAAAAAGTGTTGTTTCCCCCTGGCAAAAACAGATCTTATTACAACAGGAAAGTCTGCTACTTCAAGCCTTAATTTTCTAATTTACATAGTTCCCCAACTCACACTATTAGGCTGGCAGAAATTTGGGTATAGAAAGTTTATTTGGGGGGCGCCTGGGTGGCTCAGTTGGTTAAGCATCTGCCTTGGGTTCGGGTCGTAATCCCGGGGTCCTGGGATCGAGCCCTGTGTCAGGCTCCTTGCTCAGCCAAGAGCCTGATTCTCCCTCTCCCTCTGCTTGCCACTCCCCCTGCTTGTGCTCTCTCTCTCTCTCTGTCAAATAAAATGACTGAGCCACCAGGGCGCCTGGGTGGCTCAGTTGGTTAAGTGTCTGCCTTCGGCTCAGGTCATGATCCTAGGGTCCTGGGATCGAACCCCATGTCGGGCTCCTTGCTTGGTGGGGAGCCTGCTTCTCCCTCTCCCACTCCCCCTGCTTGTGTTGCCTCTCTCGCTGTCTCTCTCTGTCAAATAAATAAATAAAAATCTTAAAAAAAAATGACTGAGCCACCCAGTTGTCCCTAAATAAAATCTTTAAAAAGAAAGAAAGAAAAAGAATAATATGAATTATTAAAAATAAGGAGATAAATCTGTGGTACTTCCATAGGAAAACATCTAAAATTTATTAAGTGGCAAAAAGCAATTTGTAAAACAGTATGTATACTGTTATCCTATAAAAATAAATAATTTCTGGGGCACCTGGGTGGCTCAGTTGGTTAAGCGTCTGCCTTCGGCTCAGTTCATGATCCCAGGGTCCTGGGATCAAGCCCCGCGTCCAGCTCTCTGCCTGGCAGGGAGCCTGCTTCTCCCTCTCCCTCTGCTGCTCTACCTGCTTGTTCTCGCTCTGTCAAATAAATAAATAAAATCTTTTTAAAAAATAATAAATAAATAAATAAATTTTGTATATTATACATACACAGAAAAAAGAGGGGGAAAATTATCGCACATATACTGAACTGTTAACAGTTGCTGTATCTGGGGAGGTATGATTATAAGACTTCATTTTTTTAATGTTATGCATTTTTATTAATACAAAAAAATTTTTAAAGGGTTTTGATTTTTTAAAGATTTTTATTTATTTGTCAGAGAGAGAAAGAGAGCACAAGCAGGGGGAGCAGCAGGCAAAAGGAGAAGCAGGCTTCCCACTGAGCAGGGAGCCTGATGTGGGACTCAATCCCAGGACCCTGAGATCATGACCTGAGCCAAAGGCAGACACGGAACCGACTGAGCCACCCAGGCGTCCCTAAAGGGTTTTATTTATTTAAGTAATTGCTACCCGCAAGGTGGGGCTTGAACTCACGACCCCAAGATCAAGAGCCACATGCTCTACTGATTGAGCCAGCCAGGTGCCCCTATTAATACAAATTTTAAATGAGCACTAAAATCATTCACAAGCAAAAAAAAACCAGTGTAGATAAATTTTGCTCGGGGGGAAAATAAGTCCCAATTATTCCATTCTTCTTCATCCTCATGAGCATTTCTCACCACTTCTCTCTTTTTCAAAAGCACTCCTGACTCCTAACATGACTCCTGAAGACATGGGTCAGTCCCTCCAGTTATCGCCTCTTCGGGAATTCCCGTTACTCACACTCTGACAGCTTTTTGCAGATTCCCGCTCTCAAACCTTGACTCAAACAGGAGAGTATTATCCTCGGGTCCCTGCAGCGTGACAGCAAGCTCCCTGATAATCCCTCGCTTACCTCCCACTCTGGAACTGGTGAAATAGGAACCTTCAGTGGGCACTGTGGATGAGACAGACATATTTAGGGCAGGTTCCACTTAGAATCCATTCATCCAGCCAATATTTATTGAGCTCCTCTGTGTGTTCGATGCCATTCTAGGTTAACAATAATGAAAATTCAGATTTTCAACTGTCCTTGCTGAGATTTTTAAATTTTATTTATTATTTATTTATTTTTAAAGATTTTATTTATTTATTTGATAGAGACACAGCGAGAGAGGGAACACAAGCAGGGGGAGTGGGAGAGGGAGAAGCAGGCTTCCTGCCGAGCAGAGAGCCTGATGCGGGGCTCGATCCCACTGGGATCACGACCCGAGCCGAAGGCAGATGCTTAACGACTGAGCCACCCAGGTGCCCCAAGATTTTTTAATTTAAACATCGGATTTCTTTGAAGACCTTTAAGGTGGTGTAGAGCACTTCCTTTTGCTGCATGGCTGTGCCTTTGGCATCTCAGATACTGTTTGTACCCACTTAAGCCCTAATTTTAAAGCATGTGGACAAATGATTTACATATAGAGCATCTGAAAACATTTACAATCTTAATTCTAAAAAAAAAGCACGTATTTATTAATTTTAAAAAAGGGTAAAGGAGAAAATAAAAAAGAGGGAATAAAGTATACTCCATAGAATTTTTTGGTATATCCTTCCAGATTTAAATATAAAAAAATTAGAAGTTTGAGAAGAATTGGCATGGGTGAATATGGGTGAATGGAACAAAAATAGTAATTAGAGAAAAGGAAAGGTTATGATTGAAATTTTATCTTTAAAGTGATGCTAAAACAAAAAAATATAAAATTTATTTCATTTAATAAAAATTAGATTATAATCACCTCTATCTATCCTATTGGTGGGGTTGCAACTTAAAAAAATATATTTATTTGGGGAGGGGGAAGAGAGAGAGCCCTGCAGGAGGGGCAGAGAGAGAATCTTTAAGCAGACTCCCTGCTGAGTGCAGAGCCCCACATGCGGGGCTCAACCCCAGGACCCTGAGATCACAACCTGAGCGGAAACCAAGAGTCAGACGCTCTACCAACTGAGCCACCAGATGCCCCTGTAATTTGTTCTTAAAGATTTTATTTTAAGTAATCTCTACTCCCAACATGAGGCTTGAAATTATAACCCCAAGATCAAGAATCACATGCTCCACTGATGAGCCAGCCAGGCAAATTCAATGAGACTCCTATATGACATCTTTGATTTTTACAGTTACTTTTGCAAAACTATTTTAGGGCTTCATAGTTTTCCCAAGGACTTTGTACCACAATATTCTTATCATTGTGTCTAGAAGAACCTGTTTTGTCATCTTTTGTTGATTTCTCTTTGTTAACTGAAAATAAAATTTCTAGATTCTCATTTGTCAGTGGCTTTGCAAGTGATTCAAGCCAATTCTTCAACATTCATCAACTTCATAAAATCCTGCATGTCTTGTAAGGATAATTTCACTTTGCAACTGATTTTTACTGTACTTGCATTATATTGTCAGATATTAATAATATCCACCAATCAGCAAGTGACTGATATCAACAAAGATGCTGACCATGGGGCGGGGTAGATGCCAGCATGAAAGAGTAATATGCATGGGGGCTTATTTTATTAGTCAGTTCATTAGCAAATATCTTCATTTATGATGACTTTTGCTTTGATAGGCAAGTCTGTCACTGTCGAGACTCAGGTAACAAACATAATAAAGGAGAGCAAAAGAGAAAGCAAACATATAAGGAAGCACATAATAGAAGAAAGCAAGCACAGAGCAGAAGAGGTCCCAAGTATACACATAATCGGGGCGCCTGGGTGGCTCAGTCAGTTAAGTGTCTGACTTCGGCTCAGGTCATGATCCTGGGGTCCTGGGATGGAGCCCCAGGTCTGGCTCCCTGCTCTGCGGGGAGTCCACTTGTCCCTCTCCCTCCCCCTGCTCATGCTCTCTCTCTCAAATAAATAAATAAAATCTTTTTTACAAAAAGAAAGAGTACACATAATCCAATTAAAAGCTGGGGACCCACATGGGCGCCTGGGTGGCTCAGTTGGTTAAGTGACTGCCTTCAGTTCAGGTCATGATCCCAGAGTCCCGGGATCGAGTCCCGCATCGGGCTCCCAGCTCAGCAGGGAGCCTGCTTCTCCCTCTGACCCTCACCCCTCTCATGCTGTTTCTCTCTCTCAAATTAATTAATTAATTAATTAAAATCTTAAAAAAAAAAAAAGCTGGGGACCCACATGGTCCAGTCTCTTCACAGAACCACAAAGTATAGACCAGCAACCAGATACAATTAATATAGGAATTTTGACATTCCTTTGAGTCTCTCAGGCAACATTAAAGATGATCCGATTCATAGCCCACAGTAACATTTGCTAGTATTTGGGGTTTTTAAAAAGATTTTATTTATTCATTTGAGACAGAGAGATACAGAAAGAGAGAGAGCAAGCACAAGTAGGGGGAGAGGCAGAGGGAGAGGGAGAAGCTGACTCCCCACTGAGCAGGGAGCCTGACACGGGGCTCCATCCCAAGACCCACAGACCATGACCTGAGCAGAAGGCAGACACCTAACCATCTGAGCCACCCAGGCGCCCCTCTTTGCTAGTATTTGGTTGAGGACTTTTGTATTTATATTCGTAAGGAATACAGTTTTCCTGTGATGTCTTTGTCAGCTTTGAATACTGGCTTTGTAAACAGCTGGAAATGTTTCCTCCTGCTACTATTTTCAGAGTTTATGAAGGATTAGTACTATTTCATCTTTAAATGTTTGATACAATTCAAACAAACCCTATCCCCATCTGGGCAAGTAATTTCTTTGCAGGAAGATTTTTTTAAATTTATTTATTTATTTTAGAGAAAGAGAAAGAGAGAGAGAGAAAAATCCAAGCACAAGTGGGGGGAGGGGCAGAGGGAGAGAAGCTCAAGCAAATGCCCCACTGAGTGTGGAGCCTCAGGTGGGGCATAATCATATGATCCATGAGAACATGACCTGCACAGAAACCAGAGTTGGACACTAGCTGACTGAGCCACCCAGGCACCCTTTTGCAGGAAGATTTTTAATTACTAATTCAATGTCTTTGTTTTAGTCTATTCAGACTTTTAAACTTTCTCCCTGAGTCAGTTGTGGTAATTTGTGTTTTCCTAACAGCTTTTCCCGTCCATCTATGTTGCTTAATTTGTTGGCATTAAGTTGTACCTTGTAATTCTTTTGATTTTTGTAGATTTGCTGTTTCTGTCCCCTCTCAATCCTGATTTTGATAATTTGTATCTCCTCTTCTTTTTTCATGGTTGGGCTAGCTAAAGTTTTGTCAATTTTGTTGCTGTTTCCAAAGAACCAACTTTTGGTTTGATTTTCCAGATTATTTTCCTGTTTTCTATTTCACTGATTTCCATTCTTATCTTTTTTATGTCCTTCCCTCTGGTTACTTTGGACTTAGTTTGTGCTTATTTTTCTAATTTATTAATGTGAAAGCTCAGGTAATTGATTCGAGATCTTTCTTCCTTTCAAATATAGGCATTCAAAGACATACATTTATCTTGCAGTGCTTAGCTGCATCCTTTAAATTTTGATATGTTGTTTTATTTTCACTCAGTTTAAAACATTTTTTAACTCTTCTTATGATTTCTTTAACCCATGGGTTACTTAGAAATGTGCTGTTCAATTTCCAAATATTTGTATATTTCCCAGATTTCATTCTGCTGATTTTTTTTTTAATTTTTAATTTTAAGTAGGCTCCATCCCCAGCATGGAACCCAACGTGGGGCTCAAACCCATGATCCTGAGATCAAGACCTGAGCTGAGACCAAGAGTAGGATATTGAACTGACTGACCACCTAGGCGCCCCCTGTTGTTGATTTCTAATTCAATTTTGTCATGGTCAAAGAATATATTTTGTATGACTTCAATCTTTTTAAATGTATTAAGACTTGCTTTACAACCTAGCATATAGTGTATCCTGGGGAATGTACCATGTGCCTTTGAAAAGAATGTGTATTTTGCTATTGTTGTTGGGTACAGGGTTCTACAAATTTTTTAAAAAGGCATGTATTCTACCTGTAGGAAGCTTACAAATTAATGGAAATCAATTAAACCACATAGTAAATGATAGTCATTGCACATACTACAAAGTACTCACTAAAGTACATACAGAGATGGAGAAAAGAAGAGCAAGTTCCCCGAATATCCAATATCGGATTTTTAGGAAGGAGAATGACACAGAAGAAGCTCTAAAATGGGCTTAGAACTATTAAGACAAAGTACCATCATTTAAAAAAAAACAACTGAAATTTTAAAGCTGATTGGCCATGAATATCAGGGTTCCTATTCAGGTTGGTCTAGAAAGACAGTTTATTTATCACTAAACTACAGATTTTTTAAAAAACACTGTTATTATAGAAAATATGTTTATTATAATTTTATCATGATTAATCACCAACTATTCAGTATAATAACGATACCTGAATCTAATTGATAGACAACTGTGCCTTTTTCTTCTCCTACAATTTCTGGTAACTTTTCATTTCCTGTAGGTTGATAGAAATATTCTGGTTGAGGTGGAACCCACTCTGAAAGAAAACATTAAACAAGCATAAAATAAGAAATAATATAAAAGGTTCTTTATCCAAAAGTAATATACAATTATAATAATTATTATTCAAGTGACTAGTTTGGTTGAATCACATCAAATTCCCACTCTAAGTTTCCAATTTGTTTGTAAATTAATTATGTCTTCCTTCTTTCCATAAAGACTATCAGATTTTTAACAAAAAGCATATATAACAGAAGTATAAACTTTAAATAGAAGACTTAAAAATAATCCAGAAAGGTCAATATAGTTGCTATAACAACTCTTCAAAATTTAGCCCTGAGCTTCTTTTTATTTATTTTTATTTTTTATTTTTTATTTTTTTTAAGATTGTATTTTTAAGTAATTGCTATACCCATCATGGGCCTTGAACTCACAACCCCAAGATCAAGAGTCGCATACTCCACTGACTAAGCCAGCCAGGTGTGCCAAGCTTCTTTTTAAAGTCAGGAAAGTATGTTTAGCTATGTACTTTTTTTATTACCATAGAGGAAAAAGTATATCAATTATTTCGGGGGAAACAAAACTTTTGCATTAACACTCAATTCTAAAAGATTTTTTTTAATTTATTTTTTTTATTTGAAAGAGAGAGAATGAGAGAGAGAGAGAGCATGAGAGGGGGGAGGGTCAGAGGGAGAAGCAGACTCCCTGCTGAGCAGGGAGCCCGATGCAGGACTCGATCCCAGGACTCCAGGATCATGACCTGAGCTGAAGGCAGTCACTCAACCAACTGAGCCACCGGGCGCCCCTAAAAGATTTCTTATATGGGACTTGGGCAACTTCTCAGTATCATTTTAAGTATAGTAGCCATTGATGAACACCAGGGGCACAGAAAGACACAAGGGAAATTCAACAGTACATTAAAAGGATCATATACCTGATCAAGTGGGATTTATTCCAGGGATGCAAAGATGGTTCAACCTCTGCAAATTAGTTAATGTGATATACCACATTCACAAAATGAAGGGTAGAAATCATATAATCATTTTAATAGATGCAAAAAAAAGCATTTGGGAAAATTCAACATCCATTTATGATAAAAATTCAACACAGCGTGTACAGAAGGAACCTCAACATAATAAAGGCCATATATGATAAGACCACAGCTAAAATCATACTCAAATGTGAAAAGCTGTGGGATGCCTGGGTGGCTCAGTCAGTTAAGCATCTGCCTTCAGGTCAGGTCATGATCCCAGGGTCCTGGGATTGAGTCCTGCATCTTTCTCTTTCTCTGACAAATAAATAAATAAAATCTCAAAAATAAAATGTAAAAGCTGAAAGCCTTTCTTCTAAGATCAGGAACAAGGCAAAGATGCATCAACTCTTGCCACTTTTATTCAACATTGTATTGTAAGTCCTTGCTAGAGCAATTAGGCAAGAAAAAGAAATAAAAGGCATCCAAATTGGAAAGGAAAAAGTAACACTGTTGGGGGCGCCTGGGTGGCTCAGTCATTGAGTGTCTGCCTTTGGCTCAGGTCATGATCCCCGCGTCAGGCTCCCTTCTCCACAGGAAGCCTGCTTCTCCTTCTTCCACTCCCCTTGCTTGTGTTCCCTCTCTCGCTGTGTCTCTCTCTGTCAAATAAATAAATGAAATCTTAAAACAAAACAAAAAGAACCACTTAAAAAAAAAAAAAGTAACACTGTCAAACTGTTACTATTTGCAGATGACTATATGTAAAAAACACTAAAGACTTGATCAAAAAACTGTTAGAACTAATAAATAAACTCAGTAAAGTTGCAGGATACAAAATCAATACACAAATATTTGTTGCATGTTTATACACTAGTCATGAACTATCAGAAAGAAATTAAGAAAACAATCTCATTTACAATTGTATCAAAAGAATAAATACCTAGGAATAATTTAACCAAGGAGGTGAAAGACTTGTATATTGAAAACTATAAGACATTAATGAAAGAAATTAAAGAGGACACAAATAAGTGAAAAGATATTCCATGCTCATAGGATTGGAAGAATTAATATTTTTTAAATGTCCAATATCATTTTTCACAGAAACAGAATAATCCTAAAATTTCTATGGAGCCATAAAGACTCTGAATAGCCAAAGAAATCTTGAGAGAAGAACAAAGCTGGAGACTTCATGCTCCCTGATTTTTTTGGAATTTATTTTTTTTCTTTTTTTTTAAATATTTTATTTATTTATTTATTTGAGAGAGAGAATGAGAGAGAGTACATGAGAAGGGGGAGGGTCAGAGGGAGAAGCAGACTCCCCACTGAGCAGGGAGCCCAAGGTGAGACTCGATCCTGGGACTCCAGGATCATGACCTGAGCCGAAGGCAGTCGCTTAACCAACTGAGCCACCCAGGCACCCTTTTTTTTCATTTTTTTAAAAAAGATTTTCTTTATTTATTTGTCAGAGAGAGAGAGCACAAGCAGGGGGAGTGGCAGGTAGAGGCAGAGGGAGAAGAGGGCTCCTTGCTGAGAGGGGAGCCCAACGTGGGACTCGATCCCGGGACTCTGGGATCATGACCTGAGCTGAAGGCAGATGTTTAACCAACTGAGCCACCCAGGTGCCCCTGATTTTTTTTTTTTTTTATGTAGGCTCCATGCCCAGCATGGAGCCCAACACAGAGCTCCAACTCACAACCCTGAGATCAATAAAAGAAACTAAATGAAAAAAAATCTATAAAAAAAATTACCTCCCCCAAAAAAGACTAGAAATAACAAGTGTTAGCGAGGATGTGGAGAAAAGGGAACCCTTCTGTTGGTGGAAATGTAAATTAGTGCAGTCACTATGGAAAAATAGTATGGAGGTTCCTTAAAAAAATTAAAAATTGAACTACCATATGACCACCAATTCTACTTGTGGGTATTGATCCGAAGAAAATGAAAATACTAACTCAAAAAGATAAGTGTACTCCCATTGCAGCATTATTTACAATAGCAAAGATATAGAAATAACCTAAGTGTTCATCAATGAATGAATGGATAAGGAAATTGTGGTATAAATATACAATGAAATATTATTCATCCATAAAAAAGAATGAAATCTTGTCATTTGTAACAACATGGACAGGCCTTGAGGACATTATGATAAGTGAAATAAATCAGACAGAGAAAGACAAATACTGTATGATCTCTCTTACACGCTGGATTAAAAAACAAACAACAAGGCCAAAAAAACAAGCTCATTGGTAGTTGCCAGAGGTGGGTGGGAGAAATGGGTAAATTGTTTTTATCTTTTCAGTTTAAAGATTTATTTATTATTTTGGGGGGGAGGGGCAGAGGGAGAAAGAATCTCAAACACATTCCCTGCTGAGCACAGAGCCTCATGTGGGGATCAACCCCACAATCCAGACCATGATCTGAGCCAAAATCAAGAGTCGGACACTCAGCTGATTGAGCCACAGAAGCACCCCTGTTTTTTCAGTTTAAATGAACTTGAATTTAAAAAAAATAACTAGCTCAAGGTCATACAGCTAGTAGGTGGTGGATCTGGGCCTAGAACCTCATTGGAATTACTCCAACATCTGTCCTTAAAATTTTCTTTACTGCTTCTAATATTATCTTCTGATTGGTTGAACTTAAAAAAAAAAGAAAGAAAAAATAATAAAGGCACAGCTCAGTAATAAAACAATGCTAATTTCTTATCTTTAAGGTGATAGGAAGTGATGAGGCTGTCAATTTGGTCGAAACGATACGGTGCTTGTTATTAAATTTCCTTGAAATTAAAAAAAATACTTTTTAAAAGATCTAGCACTGGGGTGACTGGCTGGCTCCATCAGTAGAGAATGCAACTCTTCATCTTGGGGTGGTGAGTTCAAGCCCCACGTTGGGCATAGAGCTTACTTAAAAAAAAAAAATCTTGTGCTTTACCATTACTACTGGTTTTAAATTCCAGTTTCCCACTTTTTTTTCCTCTCTTGGAACTGAGTCCAAAATCCTCACAGGAATTTTCTTTGCCTATCAACTTGGACTTTTATCTAAAAATTGTACAGGGCAGGGACAAATGCTCTTAGGACTTCTCAGCTATTGTGCCAACTCAAAATGCCACCCCTCCCCCACATTCCCAATCACCTGAAGAGCAGTTCTGTGCCCAGTTAAGGCATTGAGCACATCCCTATATTTTCAGCTTTAGCTCTTGTCTTTCATGCTCCATGCTCCCTGGTTGCCCAGACATGCCATGCTCTTTTTCCACGTCCTCTAACTGGAATACTTTCTTTGACCCTCTCAGATGGATCACTTGTAACTTATCATCAGACCTCAGCTTACATGTCAACTCCTCTTGGAAACCCTCCCTAAACTTCCAGGCTCGGGTTAAGTGTTCGCAGAGGGACCAAACTCTATGCAATTGCCTTGTTATATCAGTATCCCTACCAGTATGTGAATTCTGGGTGTCTCCATCTTGTTCATCATTATATCTGAACCAAGTACTGTACTTACCATATGGCAGAGGCTTAGTAAATATATACTGAATGAATATTGTAAGAGCGAAGTGTGAAAGTAAGAAACATCCAGTTGTTTATCTAGCAGTCTAAAACAGAGACACAATGCCTGATAGACACAAGCATTCCAGCCATTAGAAAAGTCCCCATTTTTCAATGGAACCCACTTCTGAAATGCCTCATGTAATGAATGCTAAAGATTGTATCTGCACCACCAATAGCTCAAAAATAAAACCAGCAATCTCACAAAAATAGTCTCCACGATTCCAATAAAAAAACTCCAACAAACTCAAAATACAATTAAAAACATTAAACACTATGTTCTGGTACATATAGTGTTCATCAATTATACCAAGGCTGGTAAAAATACAACTCATAAAACTCAACCAAGCATATTAATACTGAGACAGGAATACTAGAAAACAGATTTAAGTATTGATATATTTTGGCCCCTAGAAAGATATCCTCGCATTCCAATAACCTCAGAAGCATTTGAGTTTACACAGTACTGTAACTTTTTACCTTGACCAGTATGTATCAGTTTCTCAGGGCTTAATCAGTTCAGGATGAGCTAATATATGTTGTCCTACTTTGTACTTCAGTATGCTGGACTTCAAAAGTTCTCATAACAATGTCTGTCAGGGGGCACCTGGGTGGCACCTCAGTGGCTCAGTCATTAAGTGTCAGACGCCTTCGGCTCAGGTCATGATCCCAGGGTCCTGGGATCGAGTCCCGCATCGGGCTCCCTGCTCAGCGGGAAGCCTGCTTCTCCCTCTCCCACTCCCCGCTGCTCCCCCTGCTTGTGCTCTCTCTCTCTCTCAACTAAATAAATAACATCTTTAAAAAAAAAGACAGTCTCTGTCAGAACAGCAGAACCACGACACATAAGTCACATTACCGATATGATGAAGGTTTTCCTTGATGACCTCACATTCTATTGGCCACCTGGGAGCCTGCAGGGGCCCACTGCTGGAGAAGGCAGCAAAGAGATCTCGGGGTTCTCGAAGACATGGGTTTACTTCACCAAATTCATCATGAAGAAGTTGTCTGCTCTTAAGAAGTGATGAACCAAGCATGAGGGAATCTGCAGAGGGAAAGGGAATGAGTGAACAGCTTTCTTTTCCTCCTTGGGGATTTTGCAGCTCGATGTGATGACTAACTTGAAGCACTGTATTAGAATATGAGCACAGGGGCACGATCCTAGACACATGTCTCCTTCAAAAAGAAGATTCAGTCCAGGACAATAGCATCAAAATTACGAAAAGTTGGGGCACCTGGGTGGCTCAGTCGTTAAGCATCTGCCTTCAGCTCAGGTCATGATCCCAGGGTCCTGGGATCGAGCCCCGCATCGGGCTCCCTGCTCAGCAGGAGGCCTGCTTCTCCCTCTCCCACTCCCCCTGCTTGTGTTCCCTCTCTCACTGTGCCTCTATCTCTGTCAAATAAATAAATAAAATCTTTAAAAAAAATTACGAAAAGTTACATTAAGATTCTGTGTAATCTATTAGTTAAATGTAAAGCTTGAAGGAAACTGTCTTTTACATCAAATTATGTCATAGTTTTGCTTAGAGAGAGGCAAAAGAGGAAACTTTCATTTCACCCATTAGCATTTTAGAGAAAAGTACCTAAGGCTTTATTAACTACAGTGAAACAATCTACAAATCAACTTTCAAGATCAAAAAACCGTGATTGGGAGGACAGAGACACTAAATGAGGGGACCAAGGGGAGGGCAGAGGAGTGAGTAGGGCAGGAGAAAGAGATGAGCTCTTGGGAAACAGAATGAGAAAAAAGGGAGGAAAAGAGGCTTCCAGGGCAGAGAACAAGAAGGGAAATGAGAGGAAGAAGGAAAAGAAAGGAAAGGCAAAAAAAAAAAAAAAAAAAAAAGAAAGAAAGAAAGGAAAGGCGGAAGGCCCCTGGGTGTGGTGAGTGCGCCATGTCTGGCAGGGAGAGCAGTGAGTGAAGACACCTCCTGGAAAGCAGTTTGAGTTTTCAGGTCTGGAAGGACGCCGAATACCTCTGCTCACAGCCTCTAACTGTCTGTGCACCGCTGAACATAGACAGGTGGGCCCTGGAAAGAGGAAGGAGAAGGCTTGGTTTGTCCTGGGGATCTGTGACTTTCTTTTCTCTGCTCTCTTTCCCTGTCCCTTTCACCGCCCCCCCAACCCCCAGTTAGGGCCCCATTTTTCCTTCTTTCCTTTTTTTTTTTTTTTTTAAGATTTTGTTTATTTGAGAGAAAGAGAAAGGTAGAGAGTGAGAGAGAGAGCGGGGGGTGGGGTGGGCAGAGGGAGAGGGAGAAGCAGACGCCCTACTAAGCAGGACCCTGGGATCATGATCTGAGCCAAAGGCAGATGCTTAACGGACTGAGCCACCCAGGCGCCCTCTTTCCTTCTTTTTTTTTCTTTTAAGATTTCATTTATTTATTTATTATAGAGAGAGAGAGAGAGTGTGTGTGCTGGGGGGAGGGGAGCAGAGGGAGAGGGACAAGCTGACTCCATACTGAGGGCAGAGCCCAAGGCGGGGCTTGATCTCATGACCCTGAGATCATGACTTGAGCCAAAATCAAGAGTCGGAGGCTCAACCAACTGAGCCACCCAGACACCTGTCTTTTCTTTAAAGAAACTTTTTTTTTTTTTTAATTTCAGGGCCCGGGGCGCCTGGGTGGCTCAGATGGTTAAGTGTCTGCCTTCGGCTCAGGTCATGATCCCAGGGTCCTGGGATCGAGTCCCGCATCGGGCTCCCTGCTCCTTGGGAGCCTGCTTCTCCCTCTGCCTCTCTCTCTCTCTCTCTCTGTCTCTCATGAATAAATAAATAAAATCTTTAAAAAAAAAAAAAGAATTAATTTCAGGGCCCTATTTTTTTTTAACTCTTAATCTTTTCCCTAGATTAATGGCAGGAGGGGACAATAAACATTTGAAAAGATGGTAAAGCTGCTCAATCTCACTCATAAAGAACTAGAAACCAGTATGACAAGGAGATACTAATTTTGTACCTGACAGGAAAAACATTTATGTGTTTTCACATTCATCCTGGCACAGGTGTAAGTAAACAGGTACTCTCAGAACCTTCTGGCAAGAAGGCAAACTGGTGGGGCACCTGGGTGTCTCAGTCAATTAGGCCACTGACTCTTGATTTTGGCTCAGGTCATGATCTCAGGGTTGTGGGATCAGGCTCCACGATCAGTGGGGAGTCTGTATGAGATTCTCTCTCTCCCACTGCCCCTTGTGCTCCTGCTCTCTCTCTCTCTAAAATAAATAAATAAATCTTTTTAAAAAAATGCTTTGCTGGGGCGCCTGGGTGGCTCAGTCAGTTGAGCGTTGGACTCCTGGTTTCAGCTCAGGTCATGATCTCAGGGTCCTGGGATCGAGCCCCACATCAGGCTCCATGCTGGGCATGCAGTCTGCTTGAGATTTTCTCTCTCCCTCTCCCTCTGCCCCTCCTCCTGCTCATGTTCTCTCTCTAAAATAAAAAAAAATCTTTAAAAAAAAATGCTTTGCTACAAAGATGATGAAAACATGTCTTCTTCACGCCAATGATCAAAACAGGAATAAAAGAAGTCCTATCATCAATTACATGCTAAAACTCATTCACATTGTGTTACCTCTACCAGCAGATTTTGAATTTCCTGGTGTTTATGATACTGAGGCTGGCAATTGCTTCTTACTATCTTGAGCATCAGTAAATGGGGCACGAGGAAATGGAAGGGGGCATTCATAAGCCATCCCACTCAGATGAGTTTCCTTTGCTCAACCCCTGCCTTTCTATTCCCTGCCAGGAGCTGTGGGACACAGAATGGAAGAGTCTTCAGGGCACTGGGGTGTGAGCAAACATCTATCTGAAAATGGAATTATTGCACCAAGGGTTATGCACTGTATTAAATTTCCCAAATATCACCAAATTGCCTTCCTAAAATAGTCTACCTATTCACAGCCCTAACAGCAGTTAGGAGAGTGTTTCCCCCATACCCTGACCTATATGTACTAGGTGTAATTAAAAAGTTTTTTTTGCCCAAATCCCATTAATTTAAAAAATGGTACCTTGACATTTTGATTTGTATCTTTAATTAAGGTGAAATTGAACATCTTTTCATAAGCTTATTGACTTGTCTTTTTTTAAATACTTACTTATTTTAGGGCGCCTGGGTGGCTCAGTTGGTTAAGCGACTGCCTTCGGCTCAGGTCATGATCCTGGAGTCCCTGGATCGAGTCCCGCATCGGGCTCCCTGCTCAGCAGGGAGTCTGCTTCTCCCTCTGACCTTCCCCCCTCTCATGTGCTTTCTCTCTCTCATTCTCTCTCTCTCTCTCAAATAAATAAATAAAAAACCTTTAAAAAAATAAATAAATACTTATTTATTTTAGAGAGCGAGCTCCCACTCATGCACATGCACATGCAGAAGGGGCAGAGGGAGAGAATCCCAAGCTGACTCCCCATCCAGCATGGAGCCTGTCTCAGGGCTAAATCCCATGACCCATGAGATCATGATGTGGGCCGAAACCAAGAGTCAGACACCGAACCAACTGAGCCACCCAGGCACCCTGACTGTGTTTGTTTTTATGAAAGGCTTGCTCATGTCTTTTGCCCATTTTTGTATTTGGCCATCTTTTACATATTGATTTTTAAGAGTTACTATGTTAAAGAAAGTAATCCTTTGAGACATTTGTCATAATCTTTTTTTTTTAAGTTTGTTATTTTGCTTTATTAACGGTATTTTATGGCTTTTGGGTTTTGTGTCATTCAAAGGTTTTAACTAGAAAAAGGACACAATCAGATTTGCATATAAAAAAGAATAATGCTGTGTGAAAAATGGATTGAGAGGGGTTAGCATGAAACAAGAGAAGAATTCAGAAGACCAATTATTAAGGCTCTTTCAATAGTGAAAAATGAGGGGCCCCTGGGTGGCTCAGTTGGTTAAGCGACTGCCTTCAGCTCAGGTCATGATCCTGGAGTCCCGGGATCGAGTCCCGCATCGGGCTCCCTGCTCAGCGGGGAGTCTGCTTCTCCCTCTGACCCTCCCCCCTCTCATGCTCTCTCTTTCTCATTCTCTCTCTCAAATAAATAAATAAAATCTTTAAAAAAATACTTCTTAAGCACCATTATTAAAAAAAAATAGAAATGATGGTAGCTTGAACTGGGATCAGGGAGGATATGGGGAAAAGTGAATTGATGTTTGGTTGGTTATGTAGTGAGGGAAAAATTCATCTGTACTCCTGATCTGAGATTCCAGAAGGAACCTGTGAAATCCTTGTGAAAAATTATTTTTTGGGGGGGTTGCCTGGATGGCTGAGTTGGTTGAGCGTCCAACTCTGTTTCAGCTCAAATCATGATCTCAGAATTGTGGAATCGAGCCCTGCTTCGAACTCCAATCCCAGCAGGGAGTCTGCCTGTCCCTCTCCCTCCGCTCCTCCTCTCTCTCTGTCTTTAAATAAATAAATAAATTTTACAAAATTATTTTTGCTTAAGCTAGCTAAAATTAATTTCCACCACTCTCACATAAAGTGCTTTAACAATATACCTGCCAAAACTGTGTAAAAATCAATGGGTTAGTCTTAACCACAGAGTCTTAACAAATTTTCCAAGAATTTGCAGTAAAGTAATCCAGAATGTATAGGATTTTAATTTAAACCTATAATCCAAAGTGGATCTAGATATAAGCTTTTTGAGTGATGTCAGAAACTGGCCAAGGCTGTTCCTCTGGCTTTTGCCGTGTTAGGCCATGTTCTCCTGAATACCCCAAGGAGTGGCTCAAGGCAGTGAGGTTTCTGGGGTTCACACACACTGATCTTTACTCACAGAGTAGCTTCTCCTTTTGCAGCGGATCTGGTATCACATCCTCTCTTTCCCCAAAAGAGCCACTCAGCAGGTAGCGAGGATTATTCTTCCAAACATGCTGGTGTGTCGCTGAGTTTGGTAAACTGCCTCTCTGAGCTACAAATATGCAATGTAATGAAAGGTGCTGGAAGGCCGGTTCATCTCCTGCAACATCTAGGTCAATACCAAAACCACTAGTACTACCCAAATTGCCAGTACTTCTGTTAACCACCCATCACCACCACAGGCCTTTACAATGAATATATCCCATTTTCCAAAGAGCTTTCATATTCCAATTTCCATGAGTTAAGCCTCATTTTCCCCATTTACAGTGAGGAGAGACTTGAGAAGCAGCATGGTAGGGTGGAAAGAGAAAGGCGCCCAAAGCTGCTTTGTCTTGAAGGCTCTGTTGAATCTGGCAAACTGGAAATTCAGTTTTCAACAAATTAGGAATGACTTTAAAAATGAAATAGTTAGTAAGAAAATTTAATAAGGTTGATAGAAAATCAATATTGAAACTTAATTTTATTTCTAAATACCAGGACAAAGTTAGAAAATCAAAATATAAAGAGATACCATTTATGGTAACATGACAATATGAAGTTCCATGAAAAAATTATAAATCTTTATTGGGAGACATTAAGCAAGATCTATGAGAATGAAGAAACAGAGTATATTCCTAGGTTGCAGAACACTCCCCCAAAATAAAAATAAAAATAAAAAAGAGATTGCAGAACCCAGTATTGGAAAACTCTCATTTCTTGTGACATTTGATCTATAGATACAATGCAATCCCAATTTTTTAAACATCACAAGCTAATTCTAAAATTACATGGAAAAAGCAAGAATAGCCAAGACACTTCTGAAGAACACAATGGAGGACATGTCTTCCCAGATTATCAAGACTATTTTAATGCCATATAGTGTAATTAAGAAATATTGGTACAAGGATAGACAGACCCTGTATACACAGGCACTCAAAAGAGGTGACATAGCAGGTCAATGGGGAAAGGAAGTACTTTTCACTTCCCTTCATCTTTCCCTCATGGTGCTAGAAAAATCTGTCATTAATTTATCCAAGTGTAACTCTCCAGTTAATCTAACCATTTACTCCATGAAGGCAGGAAAGGTGATGCTAGGTAAGAATGTGCTATTACCTTTAAAGTAGCCATAGTATTGAAGATGATGGTACATAAAGTCTTCATAGGGATCAGGAAGAGTCTGTGAAAGGAAAAGCCCTATCGATTAGGAAAGTCCTTTCAAATAATACTGACCTCTCAACAAAAGGCACACAAGAATTGTTGCAAAGGACAACAGTTCTTGAGTTCCTGAGCACTTCTGTAAACAAACCAAGTGAAAGACATTCATGCAAATTATTCTATCTTGGGGATCAAGATCTCCTGCCAGAAAAAGGTGCCACCGGAATATACCTTCTGATCTAGTAGTATTGGATTTCTGTGGAGTTCCTGGAGAGGGGAATGTACCGACCTCCTGCTTTAGTTCTGTTTCCAATGCTGGGAACATGTTACTTCCGCATGGTATGCTGAAGACAAGTCAGTGACACCGGCATCCAGCCACAACCCCTGCCCAGTTTCCAAAAGGGCAGCTGATTACACAGAAGCTAAAAAACCAGAACAGGACAACTGAAAAACACTGCCGATTTCACCCCACCCTCCTCCACTTGCACGGCTCTCACGCTCCCTCTTCCCCGCCAATCCAGCCTCTCAAGAGGCACACCTGAGGAATGTGGGAGGGCGGCTTGTCTTCCAGTCTGGGCCTCCCGAGGCACCTGGACCCTTGGGGCTCCCATGCTTCCCTCTCGGAGGGAGATGCTCACCACCAGGATGCAACAAAAAAGTGAAAGAAATGGCGATGGAGGGATCCAACGGAGTTGCCTCGGAGTAGATAAGAAAGGTCAGGGGCCCGGAGAGTGGACCCTGAAAATGGAATTCTGGGGTTCAGGGCTTCCTGGTGCCGGGGAAGGTGATGAGAGGTAGTTACCCTGAAGAGTCGGAGAGGGGGCGTAGAGATTTCCTAGCAGGGCAGAGGGAAGGGTGCGATTCCCATCCGCTCCCCGGCCCGTCTGGGGCAGCAGGGGTGTGCGCGGCGCGCCTGCGGCGGCAGAGACCCTAAGCGAGGCGGGAGGCCACCGCACTGCAGGGACAGCAGCCGAGCCTCACAGCCGGCAGAGAACACGCTCCCTGCGCTCGCCTGCCACCGCTTTCTGCGGGGGCTCCGGTAGCCTAGCAACCGCGAGGCGGAAACGGGAGGGCAGGGAGGCAGGACGCTTCCGGGGAACGAGCTCCCGCCTCCCGGGCACGGGTGGGACCCTGGGAAATGTTCCCGGGTGCGGCCCGCCTCCGGTTTTTCAGACGCATTGCTCCTTTCGTCCGATGTTGCAGCCCCGCTTCTGGGGCACCGAAACTGGATTGGTGAATACAATGCCAGTTAGTGGTCCTCAAAAATATTCCTAACTTCCTTAAGCATCCGATTCTTGGCTTGGGCTCAGGTCGTGATCTCAAGCCCTGCCTTGGCTCGGGCTCCCAGAGTGTGCTTAGAATTTTCTCTCCCTCCCTTTTGTGCTCTCACTAAAATAAATGTTGGGACGCCTGGGTGGCTCAGCCTTTGGCTCAGGTCATGATCCCAGAGTCCTGGGATTGAGTCCCAAGTAGGGTTCCTTCCACGCTGGGTGCCTGCTTCTCCCTCTGCCTGTCACTCCCCCTGCTTGTGCTCGCTGACAGATAAAATCTTTAAAAAAAAATAAATCTTAAAATTCCAAACTTCTTTGCCATTCCTTAGCTTTAGGTTAACTGTCAGGTGTTGCTCAAAGGGAGCTGTTTCCCCTCTCTGACCTTGTATCTCACCACCCCATAGCGATTGAAAAATTACAAGAAAACTGAAACCACACTTTTTGACCATCAAATTGTCAGACTCCAAAGCGCTCCATTCTGTTAAGATGGTAACAAAGGGTGGCTCAGTCATTATCCCAGGGTCCTGGGATGGAGCCCCACATCCTGCTCAGCCAGGAGTCTGCTTCTCCCTCTCCCACTGCATCTCCCTCCCTCAGTGTTCTCTCTCGTTCACTCTGCTAATAAAAAGAGAGAAGAAAGATAGTGACAAAGGTACTGGTGCTCTGCAATTCCTACAAGTCTAGAAAACGGCTAGACAGTTAAAGCAAAAGCTTTAATTGCTAGTTGGTATTTCTACAAATTTCCTCTATGCAAATTACAAGAAAAAGTTTGCATACAAAATGTCACCCCAACCTGTATAATGGGTAAATAAAATTGAACACATTGGTATACATGACAGCGAGAGTAGGTAAAACTTCTCAATTACATGCATATAAATAGATTAAATAAAATTCAAACTATTGTTATCTTTGGTTAGCTTTCTATGAATGGAACCAAGGTAGAGATTACCTTTATAATCAGAGAAAAAAGCTATCTTCAAAACCACATTACATCATTTCCAGGATTTTAGGTCAAACATTAGCTAATATTATAGAGTACAAGCTCCAAAATTTAAATCATAGAACCTTCTGGTGCCAGAAACCTGTTTTCTCACCCTGTCCCCACCCCCACACTCACCCCCACTGCTGCTCTTCTTTTTCCTGAGAGCTGTTCTTCAATGTTTACACATGCCTTATGCTGTATATGGTAAGAAAAAACAAGACTGGCCTTAAAACAAGTCTTGATGACACAATCATGAAATAACAGCCTTAGAAGAGTAAAAGGATAACCAATCAGAAGTATAAAAAAAGCTTTATTAGAGCATATATACAAATTTACAAGGCCAGAAACTGGAGAAATACAAACAGCTTTAAAACACAATTTGCCATTTCTTCAGTTTAAAGTGACTTTTACCTGATTGTGATACAATAGAAAGTACAGAACAGTAAACTGCTTTTTAAATACTGGAATTTTATGGAGAGTACATTCACATAAAAGGGAGCTGAATTTTGGAACAAGGTTAAGACAATGGAGACACATTAATACATACAGTGGCTCTTGTTGTATTTCCTGCCACACAGATGAGGGGAAATCCTCAAACTTAAAGATAGGATCACCTGCCGCTGCCTGTATGGAAATTTGAATCCGCCACTAGTGTGTGAAATGACTGAGCTACCGGTTCTAGAAGGTGTGAGAAAGAGCTCTCCAGAGTGTGTGGCTGTCTGTCAGCACAAGGGAAACGCCTCACTATACCTCAGCACTTGAGGGATGGCAGGCTGAAGAGGTCAGAGATTCCGATAGTCCCAGTTAAGCGAAACAATACAGAGCTGCCTTCTTAATTGCACTTGTTCTGGAGTAGAAGTTAATGAGAGCAGCACTAGGAACTAGGTGAGCCTCTATGAGACAGAAAATCCTTCACTTTTTGTCAGTGAGTCCTCTGCCGAGGTATCATACTCCTGAATCACACGTTCCAGATCAATGAGGTTAATGTACCTGATACGTTGAGTTTGCCAGTGTGAGAATAAAGGCAGCCATGTAAAAGCATTCGGTCAACCTCATCCTTCAGCAAAACAGAAAAATTACATTTCACAAATGTGAAAACTCTGTACGTGTATGCTTTTGCCCAGGAAATTCATATGCTCTCCCTCATAACATTTATAGTTTATTGACAACAGTAAAACTGGTGAAGACTCTGAACTGAATGCAAAGAAGAAAAAAATCAGTAATAAAAAACCCCCCATCCCCCCACAAAACTATGTGTTTGGAGCCATTTTCCTCCTCTTCAGTCTTGCTCGCCAATCCTCAGGAAGTGCTTCAAAATTAGCATTCCTCTCTGCCATGCCACTGTGAAAACAACATACAGATTACTTCACTGGGAAGAAAAAGGAGGAAACGGTTCACAAAAACCAGTACCTGACCCTGAAACTCTGATCTTTGTTCATGAATGTACTTCAAAGTTTCTCAACTACCAATATACTCATCAAATTTAATTCTGATGCATCAAAGACACACATGCTCTCTCTACAGTTGTATGAACACGTAAATGCATATTTTCTTTTATCTATCTCCTGTAACCATTAAAGCCACACTGAAGGAATACAATTCTTTTTTTTTTAATTTATTTATTTGAGAGAGACAAATAGCGACAGAGAGCACAGCAGGGAGAGCAGCAGACGGAGAGGGAGAAGAAGGCTCCCCGCTGATCAGAGAGCCCGACGTGACACAGGGCTCCATCCCAGGGCCCTGGGATCATGACCTGAGCCGAAGGCAGACGCTTAACCCACTGAACCACCCAGGTGTTCCAGGAATACAACAAGTCTTGTGAAAGTTTATCTTGGTCCCGAAGAGTTCTAATTCTTTAGGAAAGATATATTTTAACCCTCAACTTACTGTCAGGAAGCTTTGATTTTTGAAATTCTCTTTTGAACAGTTCTATTTGTAAGGACTGATACCTCATGGCTTATTCAATTATCATTTTTTTAAAGATTTTATTTATTTGAGAGAGAGAGAATGAGAGATAGAGAGCACGAGAGGGAAGAGGGTCAGAGGGAGAAGCAGACTCCCTGCTGAGCAGGGACCCCGATGTAGGACTCGATCCCAGGACTCCAGGATCATGACCTGAGCGGAAGGCAGTGGCTTAACCAGCTGAGCCACCCAGGTGCCCCTCAATTATTTTCAAGATAGATTAAGCTCAGATTCTATCTTATAATAACTAGAATGGTTGCATTGGACCCTTTTATAAATCTAAAATAATCTAATTACAGAATCTTTGTGATTCCCCACCTATCATCTTGAAATGGTTTGCTATTTCATTATAGGAATTAATCATTACTCAATTCCCAGCAATACTAAAAAAGACAAAAAATAATAAGAAAACCAAATAATGGAATCACCTACAAGGATGAGGCAAAAGTGCATTAAACTGTCACTAATAGTACCCCTCAGTTATTTATTTATTTGACAGAGAGAGACAGCAAGAGAGGGAACATAAGCAGGGGGAGTGGGAGAGGGAGAAGCAGGCTTCCCGTGGAGCAGGGAGCCCGATGCGGGGCTCGATCCCAGGACCCCGGGATCATGACCTGAGCTGAAGGCAGACGCTTAATGACTGAGCCACCCAGGCGCCCCACCCCTCCGTTTTCTTATTGTGCTGCCCCAAATAAAGAGTATACAACCTTTCAAGGTAGTTAAAAGTCTGGAGACAACATCTTCATAGTCCCCTCCCATTCCAATATTATTATTACTATTTTTTAAGTAAGCTCTATGGCTTGAACTCACAACTCCAACATCAAGAGTTGCATGCTATAGCAACTGAGCCAGCCAAGTGCCCCCACCCCGCAAATATTAGACAAGCCAAAAGATAAATGCAAACAGACAAACAGTGGCATTGTACATTCTAATTATGATGGTAAAACTTACTGGGTAAGTAAAATTTCAGACTATGGGTATTAAGAGGACCATATCCTAGAAGAATTTTCTCAAATTTGACATTGATGAGTGAAGAGAATATTTTTTTTTTAATTAAAGATTTTATTTATTTATTTGACAGAAATACAGGGAGAGAGGGAACACAAGCAGGGGGAGTGGGAGAGGGGGAAGCAGGCCTCCCGCTGAGCAGGGAGCCCGATGCGGGGCTCGATCCCAGGACCCTGGGATCATGACCTGAGCCGAAGGCAGACGCTTAACAACTGAGTCACCTAGGCACCCCTCACCTCTTTCTTCTGAATACCAAAGCTAATTAGCCCCCCTGACAAAGCACTGCAACACATTTCCCAAACTGTCAGGCTCAAGTCTGTGGTTCTCCAGTCCAGTGCTTCTCAGGCTTCACTGCACATGACAGCTTTAAAAATTCTAATGCCCAGGCCATAACCTAAAACCATTAAATCAGAATTGGGGGAGGACGGAGTCCAAGCATCTTTTAAAGATCCTTTAGTGGTTCCCATGTGCAGCGAGACTGATGCTGCTCTAGTCCGTCCCCCTATTTTACTTATTTGACAGAGATAGAGACAGTGAGAGAAGGAACACAAGCAGGGGTAGAGGGAAAGAGAGAAGCAGGCTTCCCGCTGAGCAGGGAGCCCGATGCGGGTCTCGATTCCAGGACCCTGGGATCATGACCCGAGCCGAAGGCAGACACTTAACGACGGAGCCACCCAGGCGCCCTGGAAGAGTGTATTTCTAAGAATTAAAAAGGAACAACATCAGGGCGCCTGGGTGACTCAGTTGGTTAAGTGGCTGCCTTCGGCCCAGGTCATGATCCCAGGTCCTGGGATCAAGCCTTGCATTGGGCTCCTTGCTCAGCGGGAAGCCTGCTTCTCCCTCTTCCTCCCGCTCCCCTGCTTGTGCTCTTCTCTAATAAATAAATCTTTAAAAAAAAAAAAAAAAGCCTTTAGGGGTGCCTGGGTGGCTCTGTCACTGGGCGTCTGCCTTCGGCTCAGGTCATGATCCTAGGGTCCTGGGATTAAGCCCCACATCGGGCTCCCTGCTCCATGGAAAGCCTGCTTCTCCCTCTCCCAGTCCCCCTGCTTGTGTTCCCTCTTTCTCTGTGTCTCTATCTAAACAAAATCTTAAAAAATAAAAAAAAGGAACATCATCACCCAATTATTTTGTAATGAGAACGAGGACTATCTCATTTCCCTAAAATGACACAGGATAGGAATCTTCCAGGTTTTACGATGCTGTATGCTACAATTTATTTCATAGGGTTCTGAGGTAGACAAACGCTAAAAGCAGGTATGTAATAATTGGAGAAATGGACATTTTAGAAACAAAAAAATTCCTTACAATGACCATTCCAACTGGTATTTATATATCTAAAAATAAAAATGTTTTGAATTTTGAAACAAAAGATGGTGATCCTCTCCCAAATGTTTTCATTGATGTTGCAAGTGTGAGAACCAGAAGTAATGATAAGCTAGAACCTATCTGAGACAGATGTGAAATACAGTAGCACTACTTGTGAGTATGTTGCTCAGAGTTTACTCTATATACCTTCAAAACCAGGAAAATAAAGAAAAATATTTGAGTTAGCTATGTTTAAATTCTCAGCAGAATCTCTAATGGAGTTTTCTCCCCGTCCCTTTTTAAGTAAGCTCCGCAACGCAACGTGAACTCACAACCCCAAGATCAAGAGTCCCATTCTCCACGGACTGAGCCAGCCGCCCTCCTTTTAACTTCTGTAAATTATTGTAAAATAATTTTTAAAAAAGTTATAAAAGGGTCTATTGGATCTACATGATAAAAGGGACATCTGTTTTTCCTGGTATGCTCAGAGTTAAAGACACTCCTTTGCTTAAGAGAAATAATTCGTAGGATAAAGTGTTAAAACTCTGGTATTTCTAATTTTGAAAAAGGATAAATCATAATTTTTACAGGAAAATAAACATTACTGTGAGTTATAAACCTTTAGATAGGTTTGTAAAAAAAATACCAAACATTTAAGGACTGTGATTCAAAGACTATGACGAGGGTGCCTGCCTGGGTGGCTCAGTTGGTTAAGCGACTGCCTTCGGCTCAGGTCATGATCCTGGAGTTCCAGGATCGAGTCCCACATCGGGCTCCCTGCTCAGCAGGGAGTCTGCTTCTCCCTCTGACCCTCCCCCCCTCATGTGCGCTCTCTCTCTCATTCTCTCTCAAATAAAATAAATAAAATCTTTAAAAAAACAAAAACAAAGACTATGACGAGTGGTCTGAAGCCACAAGCACAACCCACTCATCTGTGGTCTCTGTACCTGACCAGCTGCTGCTGCTTCCACTCTTCGATTCGCTTCTGTGCAGTTGATTCCCGGTCCTCTTCACTGGAACTAGAGTTCTCCTCTTCATCTAACTCACGCTGGATACTCTGCCACTTCTTTACCAGAGATGGCATTTTGGTTTTACTCTTCTTTGTCTAGAGCAAAGGTTAAAGGTCAGAAAGAAGATAATACATAAAATATGGAAATGAAAGCCACGTAAGATCGAGATCCCTTCTTAGATCTAAGGAATAAGGGGACTTTAAAATCAAAGGGACAGAAACACAGAAAATAAATATCATTATAAGTTCCTGCCAAAAATTTCTACCAACTATACACCTAATGCGTGGCTGAAAATCTAAACACTGTAAAAGAGAAAAAAAAATCTAAAACTTTAAACATATTTTTATTAAATAGGGTCAGAAAAATTTCCTTTTGCCTCATTATTCTATGGAATTCAAAACTGTTGCCCTTAGCTCAGCTCAGAATTACAGTGTTGCCTTTGGCAAATTTTAAATAGATGCCGTGTTCACATCAAGTGAAAAAGAGAGCTGAGAAATAAATGGCCAGCTTTTCTGTAAAGAGCAACATAGTCAATGGCAACAAAATATACAAAATCGCGAGGAGATAGACATCAAAATATTAGTAAAATTAGTTCTAAGAGGAGATTTTATTTTTGTTCTTTTGGCTCCTCTTCACTTTCTAAATTATCTATAATATGTACTTTCATAGTAAAAAAAAAAATGCTGGTGATACTTAGAAAAGTAGAATTATGTATGTCCAACATGGTTTGCTCTGTTATTACCCTCAGGCCTCTGTCCAAAGGCACTCTAGCCTCTTTGCTAGACCAACCTATCTGAAACAGCACCACCTCCCAAAGACCACTTTTTGTCCTCTAACACTGCTTGTTTTGTCTTTTTTTTTTTTTTAAAGCACCAAACATGCACATACTTGCCTATTTGTCTCCCCATTCCCCCTTCTTGTCCAGCCCTCCAGAAGGGAATCTCCACAAAAACAGGATTTGTCTGACTCACTATCCCAAGCTTCTAAGGAGAACGCCTGACAAATTGTATGCGTTAAAAATATTTCATCCCTGTATTTTGAAGAGCAGAACTGTGTTTGAAGACCTGACCACGCCACACACCATAAGCATGACAAGCAGGCACGCGAGTGGTCAGGTGTGATTAACTGCAGCTGTGCTCGCGGTGGACTGGGTACAGGGGCCCAACCTGTTCTTCCTGCCTGCACGTGAGACATTCTTAAGCCTTCAAAAATCTGAGAAAACAAGTTTCATATTTTTAGTCTTTCTTCTGTTACTTATCTCCCTAACTTGATACCCTACTTTGATTTAATTCAGAGTTCTTTCTGGGGAAACAAGGGCCCATCTGTTGTGCTTACACCTTTAGTTCCACACACCTTCCCACGATCTAGTCTGTCATTTCACCTGTGGTACAGCCTCACACACTGCATACACAGCCTTCCAGCAAGCTCTAAAACAGACCATTCTGGCTTAGCATGGAACCAACTGAATAAAAAGTAACATGAAGTAATAATGGTCACACGTGCACAGAGGGCTCACTGAGGTATAACCTTACACTGAACATTGGCAAATGTCATTAAAAAAAAAAAGGTCTGGGTAGTCACTGTGGTTTCATTTTGACTTCTATTGAGATTTGTGAAAAAAATCTTATCACATTTGATTCCTATCAGTCATGGGAAAATTAGTTATGCTTTAGAAGTTATTTATTGCCAATCACATTCAAAACCATGGATATAGAGTTACACTGGCTGTTATGCACGTTTTCATAGGGGAACACTGCAGTCAGATGAATAAAAACTGAATGGTTAGGACTTATTTTCTAGTTTATTTTCTAGTAAGCTGCACACAAAACTCTTCAGCAAAAAGACTGAAAACACGTATTTCAAGTATTCCTGAACATAAGGCATTAAGTATACTATTTTATATTTTTTTTAAAAAAAGATTTTATCAGGGCGCCTGGGTGGCTCAGTCAGTTAAGCACCTGCCTTCAGCTCAGGTCATGATCCCAGGGTCCTGGGATCAAGCCCTGCATCGGGCTCCCTACTCCGCGGGAAGCCTGCTTCTCCCTCTCCCACTCCCCCTGCTTGTGTTCCCTCTCTGTCTCTGTCAAATAAATAAAATCTTTTTATTTTTATTTTTATTTTTTTAAAAGATTTTATTTATTTATTTTAGAGAGAGAGTGTGTGGTGTGGGGGAAGGAGCAGAGGGAGAAGGACAAGCAGACTCCACGCTGAGGGCAGAGCCCAAGGCAGGGCTTGAACTCATGACCCTGAGATCATGACCTGGGCCGAAATCAAGAGTCGGAGGCTTAACCAACTAAGCCACCCAGGCCCCCCTTCTTTTTTAAGTAGGCTCCATGCCCAGCATGGAGCCCAATGTGGGGCTTGAACTCATAACCCTGAGCAAGACCTGAGCTGAGATTAAGAGTTGGACGCTTAACCAACTGAGCCACCCAGGTGCCCCTATTTTTTTTTAAAGATTTAATTTATTATTTTTTTAAACAATTTTTTAAAAGATTCTATTCGTTTATTTGACAGAGACACAGCGAGAGCAGGAACACAAGCAGAGGGAGTGGGAGAGGGAGAAGCAAGCTTCCTGAGGAGCAGGGAGCCCAATGCGGGGCTTGATCCCAGGACCCTGGGATCATGACCTGAGCCGAAGGCAGATGCTTAACTGACTGAGCCACCTAGGCACCCCTATATTTATTTTAGAGAGAGAGAAAGAGCACATGCATGGGGGGAGGGGGAAAGGAGGGAGAATCCCAAGCAGAGCAAGAAGCCCCATCCATGTAGGGCTCGATCTCATGACACTGAGATCATGACCTGAGCTGAAACAGTCAGACACAAGTGACTGAACCACTCAGGCACCCCTATTTTATATTCTTTTGAAATGGCCTGTATACAACACAGAGATAGGCCATCATTTGTTTTAACATCAAGTATGTAAAAATGATATATTACCAAGTTAGAATTCTGGATTTTCCAAACTATAAGACCATAAAAGCATGACTAGCTAAAAAATTACTTACTGCATGAAAAGAGGAGGAAGCAATTATCTCTGGCAGGTTGGAAGAAAAGGTCAAGGAAGGCTTTGAAAAGAAATGATTCCCACGAATTGGCTGTCCTAACATTTAACTGTGTAAAGAACAAGAGTATTGGGACTGGTGGACAAAGTAAAGAAATGGAGAAGGTAAACAGTATTTTAACTCAAGAGAACTGTGTATACTTTGGTATACAGCTTCACCATTAGTCTACTTTACACATTATCTTGGTTTTTTTCTTGTTATTATTGACTTCTATGATATTCGCTTCATTTCCAGATAATTTCTGAAATCATGGTATCAACTTGGACAAGTGGTTTAACCTGGAAACACTGTCTATTTGGTGTGAATGCATAATCCATTCAAGAAGATTCCTTGAAACACGGTAGGGCAAATGAATTTGCCCTGCTGACCCCCAGGCCAAAAGATTACAGTTGAGGCAAAAGATGAAGTGCTAACACGAGGAGAAAAGCTTTTGTGGGTGATCAAGACATTCAAAAGTGCCCATGAGTGTGACATGACATCAGAATGATGGCAGACTATGAAGCTCCAGGCCCTGTTTCCTCACAGAAACATTATTGTGAATACAGACTTGACTAAAATGACTTTATGGGAACTCTGGAAATGAGCTGAAGAGCTACAGCAACCAAGAGAACACTCAATCAAGAAGCCACACTTGGGGCGTGGCTCAGTAGATAGAGGATGAGACTTTTGATCTCGGAGTTCTAAGTTTGAGCCCCAAAGTCGGTGTAGATTATGTAAAAATAAAATCTTGGGAAAAAAAGTAGTAAGAAATAGCAGCCCCACTCAAAACAGCAAGAAATTCTGTGGCATGTCTGCTTGCCCTTGTACCACCCTCTCCCACGTGGTTGGGGTGAAACAGCCAATTCTCAGTTCCCTCCTTCAGGAGGGAAGGAAAAGGGTGACATGTTCTACCCTGTCTGTGGCTGCCTGAAGGACTGGTTTCTGTATACTGCCTAACTTGGAGCTCAAGCAGGAATGGCAGTATGTTTTGGATCTCAGGTTGGAAACCATGAGAGGCAATGGAAGGCACTGTGGCATGTGAAAACCATAGGGAAACTGCAGTCATGTGGATAACTGGGAGCAAGAGATTACAGGCAGAGAATACTATACAGCATGTAAGGCTCCTAGGAGAAAAACAGGCGTAAGACTCAGGAAAATTAAAATTAAATGTATACAGGGGAATGGGAAAAAAAGAAAAGCACAAATCCAAGGAATACAAATGCCCAGAAAAAGCCAAAGTAAAGATCCTAAGCCTTCATGCGGGGCTCATTAATGAAGCTCTTTCTACAAATACAGCCCGGCTGCAAAGACCAGGAGAGAAAGTTGTTTTCTCAAATGCCTAATTTTCAACAAAGAAAAAACAAAATACACAAAGAAACTGGGAAACACACCCATTCAAAGGGAAAAAAAAAATCTCTAGAAACCAACCATAAACACATGCTGAAGACATACTAAAGACTTCAAAACAGTTGTCTTTAAAAAAAAGAAAAAAAAAAGATTTTATTTATTTATTAGACAGAGATAGCAAGAGCAGGAACACAAGCAGGGGGAGTGGGAGAGGGAGAAGCAGGCTTTTCGCCGAGCAGGGAGCCCAGTGTGGGGCTCCATCCCAGGACCCTGGGATCATGACCTGAGCTGATGGCGGACGCTTAACTGACTGAGCCACCCAGGAGCCCCTAAAACAGTTGTCTTAAATGTGCTCAAGGAAAATATCAGCAAAGAACTAAAGAAAATCAGGAAAATTATACATGAACAAGATGAGATTAACAAAGAGATAGAAAAAAATCCAAACCAGACAGAAATTCTGAAGTTGAAAAATGTGAACTGAAAAATTCCTTAGTTCAAGAGCCGACTGATAGGCAGAAGAAAGGATCAGTAAAATTCATGGTAGGTCATTTGAAATTATTGAGTATACAGAGGAAAAAGAATGAAGCAAAGTGAACAGGGTGTAAGTGACTTATAATACACCATTAAGTGGCCCAATATATGCATTATGGGAGTCCCAGGAGGATGGAAAGAAAAGAGCAGAGCTTATTTTAAGAATGGCCATGGGGTGCCTAGGTGGCTCAGTCACTTAAGTGTCTAACTCTTGATATCATCTCAGGTCTTGATCTCAGGGTCACAAGTTCAAGTCCTGCTCTGGGCTCCAAGCTGGGTGTGGAGACTACTTCAAAAAGGGGGGGGGTCGCACCTGGGTAAGTCAGTCGTTAAGCGTCTGCCTTCAGCTCAGGTCATGATCCCAGGGTCCCGGGATCGAGCCCTGCATCAGGCTCCCTGCTCAGGGGAGACTGCTTCTCCCTCTCCACCTCCCTGCTGTGCTCTCTGTCAAATAAACAAACAAAATCTTTAAAAATATATGTATATTTTTAAAAAATTTTAAAAATAAAGAGAAAGAAATAATAGCCAAAAACTTCCCAAATTTAAGGAAGACATGGATATACATACCCAAGAGGCCTAACAAACTCCATGTAGGATCAAAAGACCACACTGTGACATAACCTGTCAAAAGCCAAAGAGGGGGCGCCCGGGTGTCTCAGTCGCTAAGCGTCTGCCTTCGGCTCAGGTCATGATCCCAGGGTCCTGGGATCGAGCCCTGCATCGGGCTCCCTGCTCCGCGGGAAGCCTGCTTCTCCTTCTCCCACTCCCCCTGCTTGTGTTCCCTTCCCTCTCTGTGTCTCTGTCTGTCAAATAAATAAAATCTTAAAAAAAAAAAAAAAAAAGCCAAAGAGAATCTACAAAGCAGGAAAAAAAAAGTGACTTGTCATGTAAGGGATCCTCAATAAGATTATCAGAGGATTTCTGGCAGAAATGGCGTAGGCCAAAAGACAATAGGATAATATATTTAAAGTTGTTAAAGTTAAAAGAAAAGAAAAAATAAGAGAGCCAATTGAGAATGCTATACCAGGCAACATTTTCCGTCAGAAATGAGGAAAAAATTAAAATGTTCCCAAATAAACAAAAGCTGACGGAGTTCATTACTGCCTGACTTGCCTTATAAGAAACACTTAAGGGAGTGGAGTCCTTCAAGTTGAAATGAAAAGATGCTAGAAAGTAACTTGTCATACAAAAATATAAAGTTCTGGGGCGCCTGGGTGGCTCAGTTGGTTGAGCGACTGCCTTTGGCTCAGGTCATGATCCTGGAGTCCCAGGATCAAGTCCCCCATCAGGCTCCCTGCTCGGCGGGGAGTCTGCTTCTCCCTCTGACCCTATTCCCTCTCGTGCTGTCCCTCATTCTCTCTCTCTCTCTCTCAAATAAATAAATAAATAAAATCTTAAAAAAATAAAATAAGTTCTCTGATAAAGGTAAATACATGGACAAATATAAAAACCAGTACGATTATGATTTTGGTTTGTAACTCTACTCTTCCTACAGAACTTAAAAGACAAAAGCATAAAAATAATTATAAATCTATAATAGGTACAAAATATATAAAGATGTAATTTATAACACCAATAATGGAGTGGGGTGCAGCTGTATAGCTTTTGTCTGCAATGGAGTGTGTAAAAGTTTAAAACAGATTATTATAACTTTAGCACATTATATACAATACCCACAGTAACCAGAAAGAAATAAGCATAGAAGATGACAAGGGAATCAAAATGTGTCACTGAAAAAATTCAACACAAAAGGCAGCAGTAAGGGAAAAAATGAGAACAAAAAAAGCCTTTTAAAATATACATAAAACAAGTAACAAAATGGTAACAGTAAGTCCATCCCTATTAGTAATTACTGATAATAAATTTAGTAATTTACTGATATAAATGAAACTATCCAATTAAAAGTCGTACACTGCCAGAATGGATTCAAAAAAATAAAATTGTGGGGCGCCTAGGTGGCTCAGTCGGTTAACGTCGTGACCTAAAGACAGATGTTTAACCGACTGAACCACCCAGGCGCTCTAAAAAATTTTTTTAAATAGAAACTTAAGACAGATTTACTATACCTTATCTTTCTTTCCTTTTTTGGTCTTCTCAGGTGGTGCCATTTTGGGAACTGGTGGTGGTGGTGGAGGAGGAGGAGGAGGAGGTGGTGGTGGTGGTTCAATAATGGCAGTGGTAGGCACAGCACCTCGGGCCTGGACTGGCTGCAATGTGGGAGCAGTCACTGCCATTGGGACGGAACATTCAGCATAGCTCATAATTGCAGGAGCTGAGGCCAGTCCTAGGTAATTTGACTGTAGGCTCATTCCTCTAGCTTGATGACCCATTCCTGTTGCTGGATGGCTAACCGATATTGCCTGGTGTCCAATCCCTGCAGACTGGTGTCCAATCCCTGCTGCTTGGTGACCTAACATGGAAAACATAAAATGAAACTATAAGAAGGACCTTGTAAGGGGCGCCTGGGTGGCTCAGTCGTTAAGCATCTGCCTTCGGCTCAGGTCACAGTCCCAGGGTCCTGGGATCAAGCCCGCATCGGGCTCCCTGCTCGGTGGAAAGCCTGCTTCTCCCTCTCCCACTCCCCCTGCTTGTGTTCCCTCTCTTGCTGTGTCTGTCAAATAAATAAAATCTTAAAAAAAGAAGGACCTTGTGACAAAGCAAAAACAAGGAAAAGACGGAAAAGAGACATGGGGGTTAGATCACCTACAAAATGTCAGTACACCTTTTCCTCAACAAGTACAGCCACGGGGCACCTGGGTGGCTCAGTCAGTTAAACGTCTGACTCAGGTCATGATCTCTGGATGGTGAGATGGAGCCCTCCACTGGGCTCCACGCTCAGCAAGGAGTCTGCCTGAGGATTTCTCTCACTCCCCACTCCACTCTAAATAAATAAATCTTTAAAAAAATATATAGGGGCGCCTGGGTGGCTCAGTCGTTAGGCATCTGCCTTCGGCTCAGGTCATGATCCCAGGGTCCTGGGATCGAGCCCCACATCAGGATCCCTGCTCCGCGGAAAGTCTGCTTCTTCCTCTCCCACTCCCCACTGCTTGTGTTCCCTCTCTCGCTGTCTCTTCTCTGTCAAAATAAATAAAGTCTTAAAATATATATATATATATATATATATAGAGAGAGAGAGAGAGAGAGAGGGGGAGGGAGAGAGAGAGAGAGAGAGAGACAGGGGTGCCTGGGTGGCTCAGTCAGTTAAGCATCCTTTGGCTGAGGTCATGATCCCAGGGTCCTGGGATGGAGTCCCACATTGGGTTCCCTGCTCATCGGGGTGTCTGCTTCTCCCTCTGCCCCTCCCATCACTTGTGCTCTCTCTCGTTTGTGCGGGATCTAAGAAATAAAACCCTTAAATGTAGATAGATAGAGACACATTTTCTGGGAGCAAAACGTTTCTGAATACTTTAGCAATAAGGTACCTTTTTTTTTTTCTCCCCTATTTCTTTAAAATAAGCTCTACACCCAACATGGGGTTTAAATTCATGATCCTGGAACACGTGGGTGGATCATTTGGTTAAGCATCTGCCTTCGGCTCAGGTCATGATCCCAGGGTCCTGGGATCGAGTCCCGCATCCTGCTCCTGCTCAGCGAGGAGCCTGCTTCTCTGTCTGCCTGCCGCTCCCCCTGCTTGTGCTCTCTCTCTCTGACAAATAAATAAAATCTTAAAAAATAAATAAATAAATAAACTCATGATCCTGAGTTCAGAGTTGTATGCTCTACTAATCTAGCCAGGCGCTCCAGCATTAAGGTACTTAAACATTAAAATTACTGAAATCATGTAAGTGCACAAAAAACAATTTGGAAGGATACATAGTAGTTTTTAGTAACTGGAAGAAACACGTATTTTAAAATGAAAAGCTTTTGGGGCGCCTGGGTAGCTCAGTGGTTAAGTGTTGGACTCTTGATCTCAAGGTTGTCGAGCTGAAGAACCACACTGGGCTCCACACTGGGTGTGGCACCTACTTAAAATAATGAAAAGCCTTTACATGACATCTAAAAGCCTTTTATGAAATCTAATTCTGAAAACAAAGATGTAACACACTGAGGAAAACATTTTAATTACAGTGTTTACCTGTAGCTAGGGCTGACTGGCTGTAGAGTACCGGAGAACTACCAATGGTAGCTGATCTCTGAACTACTGCAGTACTAAGTTCTGTAGCTTTTCTTTTTATCGCTTTAGTGGAAGGAGAACTAGAGACGGTAGAATCAACTGAACTCTGAAACACAGAGAATCTAGTTAGTGGCTGAAAGCCCTGATTAAACATCCTCTTCTAAAATAAAACACAGTGTCAAATCATGCCCCAGTCCCCAGAAAGTCTTCAAAATCCCCAACAGTATTTCTCACCTGGCTAGTTACAACTGTGGTTTGTGTCGAGGGTTTCAATGGAGTATCCTCCTCTGTTCCTGGGGCAGGAGGCTCCTCACTTCCCTCATCCTCCATCTCTACCTCCTGGATCTCACCATCTTCTACAGGAGGAGGGGGAGGGGGAGGGGGAGGAGGGGATTCTGGGGGTGGAGGTGGGGGTGGTGGCATTTCCAAAGGTAATGGAGGTTGAAGCACAGGCACATTTGACTGAAGGAGGGTCCAGAATGGAGTAAGTGGCATGAGCGATGAAGAAGAAACTTGGCCAGAAAAGGACTCTTTACAAAGAGAACCTATGAAAACAAATAGGAGTCAGAGAAAAGGCAAGACAAAAACACTGTGGCTTACATTCACAGCAATGTTCAAGTGACTAGTGAGACAAAATCTGACCCACAGGCATCATCTACTCTACATTGAGGTCATTGAAATAAGCAATTCAGTTCAAAAATGACTACCATGGAAAGATGAATTTATGAACCTCACAGTTAGCACTTGCCCCAGCTATGTTATATACTAGTCTTGTTCTTTGGGTCCAGATTTATGGATGAATAAATGAAGCACACCACATCAACTCAATGAGAAATTTGGTCATTTGAACCTGAAGTTTTTTATTTCAAATATTCACAGTTTTAACACACAACTAGAAGGCAACACTGTGGGTCTTTTTTATTTCAAAAGAGAAGAGGGGAATGAATAATGTGCATCTGCAATACTGATTCCATGTTATTTTATTTTTTAGTGAGCTAGATGACTGACTGGGGATGACCCAGAGAGTACTCATTCACACCTATTTCGAATTCTACCTATTTTAATTAATTTGAGTTACTACGTTTTAAAAATCCATTTGCAAGGTGCTCTTGTCAACTCTATCATTCCTTTGCACCTTTGTATAAATTACACTTGCTAAATCACAGCAACACAAATCAGGAAGGTAATTTTTTTATTTCTGTAATGAGAAAAGGGAAATTTAGAATAACAAATCTTCAAGGTAAATGATAATGAAGGCACACACAAAAGAGGTGTTTGAAGATGCAGAGGATGTGAACTGATGCTGGAGTCTGAGTTAAGAAATTATAGCTAAAAGGTTGCAGAATCAGTTTTCCTCAAATTCTGCAGAACCCAGTTAATTACTGTCCTTTCTCTCCTGGGAAAAGCTTTAAGGATTAGAGAAAATAGGAGCATATACTTACTTGTAGCCTTCCCCATCCCTCTTTATCGTCAATAGGGAAGTTTCACAATATATGGGACTATTAGATATATATCCCAGGAATGTTGAAGGGAATTTTCTCCCTAAAAATCATAGAATTTAGGAGTAGAAGAGACATGAGAAATCATCTAGTTCAACTCTCTCATTTCAAAGGTAATGAAACCCAGGAGGGAAATGATTTGCCCAAGATCATACAGCTCTCAGTGGCCAGGTTTGAATCCTAGTCTAGTGCTATTTTACCAAGAAGTCCTGGTGAAATGCCAGGGGTCTAAGAGCTTTAGAAATTACAGTTGAATAAATCTCACTTCTCATGGAGCAGAGATCCAAATGCAATCACCTATTAAATTTCATGGTCAAAAGTGGTGGATTAAATAAGGGTGCTATTACAAAAGGCTCTCAACAATGATACAACCGTTTACCTTGGTTGCTTCAAAAGACACCACACTGGTTCTCGACAAGGTAAAACCAAAGCTACCATAAACCATTTGGCTTTTAGGATAGCTTTAGTTTTTATGGAGCAGATATATACTACTGTAAAAGACTTTAAGAAGAGGATTCATTCACATGGTTACTATAATTATTTTGAAAAATTGCTTATTAAAGGCAAAGAGCACTGAAAAAATATTCACCAGAAAACAAGAATGCCGTTTTCCAGCTAGAAGACTTCAACTGCCTCATTTAACTTTTGTATTTGGTCGTATCTAATATGAATTTACACACTAACTTTTAGACGAATAAAGTCTGGGTATGACCAAGCAGTCTACTTCATTACATAATAGAACATCAAGATTACATCAGAACTAAGGTAATAAATACCAAGAATTAATAACTTCTCAAACTTTCTTCTACTGAACTTTCAACAACATTTGGTAGGTAAATTAGTAAGTTGAATTTTACATAATCTCATCTAGAAGCATAATGCAATACAGATGTTTATGATGCTGATGTGCTGCTATGCAAAGCAACTCAAGGAAATATACGTTCAAGGTTAATAATGTGGTTTACAACTTCCAACAAAGATAATCAGAATTCTAGCTAAACTAGACTTGATAAATTTAGCAGCAAACAAGAAGCATTTCTGGGGCGCCAGGGTGGCTCAGATGGTTAAGTGTTTGCCTTTGGCTCAGGTCATGATCCCAGAGTCCTGGGATCGAGTCCCAGGCTCCCTGCTCCTTGGGAGCCTGCTTCTCCCTCTGCCTCTCTCTCTCTCTCATGAATAAATAAAATCTTTTAAAAAAGGAAGAAAGAAAGAAAGAAAACTAAAAAAAAAAAACAGTTCTGGTTAATATCTCAATTCCATACTAAGTTTGCTCAAAACACAAAAGCTGTGTCTTAATACTGATAATTATCTCCTTTAGCTTAAACACAAAGAACTTAAGAAATCTCTGAGTATCCATGGATGTCCTATTATGCTTCTCTGTTTCTAAACATAACCCCGTTGGTGGTATTATTTTGCCACTTAAGACAACATTTAATTCTGAAGTTGAGAGATTAAAGGTAAACACAGCTTTTATTATACGCTAATAAATTTGAAAACTACAGGCTTAGGGCGCCTGGGTGGCTCAGTCGGTTAAGCCACTGCCTTCGGCTCAGGTCATGATCCTGGAGTCCCGGGATCGAGTCCCGCATCGGGCTCCCTGCTCAGCAGGGAGTCTGCCTCTCCCTCTGACCCTCCCCTCTCTCATATGCTCTCTCTCTCTTTCATTCTCTCTCAAATAAATAAAAATCTTTAAAAAAAAAAAAAAACTACAGGCTTAGAATAGTGTGGGGACACAAATTTTGAGCTCTTCACGAACCTATTTTTTCTATGCATTTTTGTTTTTATTTGAAGGCAGGCTTCCTTTACTGTTTTCCTATATTCCTCCAAAGAGAAAACTTTTTTGAACCAAGAGGCCAGTTTAGCAATTTAAAGAACTTACTATACAAAAAATAGCTTCACAGACTTTTGAAAAGCAGCTAAATTTAACCTAAGTGACAAAGTCTAATAAGACAGACATATTAGGTTCTTCAAATATCACTTGTCTTTAGAGACATGATGTTAAATTCGAACAATGAACAAGGATTAAAAATGAACAGAACTTGGAAACTTCCCAGCTCCGCACAATGTAGTAACTTTTCGTCTTTAAAAGATGGTATTAACCATTGCTGAGATAACAAATGGAATATGTTAAATAAACTTTCTTTATAAGCTTAAAATAGTGATCAGAAATACTCTTAAATCCCAAAGACCTTAGTACAAGATTTGGGTTTTATTTAAATCAAGTTTTAGTGGCTCTCATTAAAGAGGCTTAAGAATATATAAGCAGGTTTATCAGTGGCTTTTTCCTACAGCATAATTAGTTTTGTTTTAATCAGACAGTAATGTCTCCAAGTCTTCCCTTTGAGGAATCATCTAGTTCAACTCTCTCATTTCAAAGGTAATGAAACCCAGGAGGGAAATGACTTGCCCAAGACCATACAGCTCTCAGTGGCCAGGTACCCTTTACCACACAGTACCCAACTGTGTTTGTCATCAACAAACGGAAAAAATAACTTTAACTCTAAGGTGTTCACAGAACACTTAAAGAGTTGGTATTTCTAGAATATTCAGCTCTGTAACATACAAGGGACATTAGACAGTGGTCAGGTCCAGGGTGGAGCCTCCTTCCCAGAACCACCATCAAGCCTCTTCAGTTCACTAACTACTGAAAAGCAAACAGATGATAAAACCAACTTATGAGATATATTTATCATTACTACCAAAAATGAGGGGGGGAAAAAAAAATCAAAAGAAAATCTCTTCGTGAAAATGTCAAGTAAAATACCCTATAACTTGAGAAAATATATTTCTGAAATATAAAATAGAATAAAAACATCCTTTTGCTATGTGCAAAATTATCACTGCAGCCAAATATGGTTTTTTATTCAGTGATCTGATCATTATCCCTAGGCTATTTAAGAAATGAACAAATCATTTGGTAACATGACCACCTTCATTTGGTACATTATCAAAACTTTTTGATTGGTTCAGGGAGCCAAATGAATACAAAGTATCATTTTTGATAAGCAGAGGACAAAAAAAAATTCAGCTCCTCACTTCCTAGTTACCAACAAATTCCATGTCTTTATCTTCAAAGGTTTTTTCTTTTAAAAGCCTATGGCGCCTGGGTGGCTCAGTTCGTTAAGCAACTGCCTTCTGCTCAGGTCATGATCCTGGAGTCCCGGGATCGAGTCCCTCATCGGGCTCCCTGCTCGGCAGGGAGTCTGCTTCTCCCTCTGACCCTCTTCCCTCTCGTGCTATCTCTCCTTCTCTCTCTCTCAAATAAATAAAATCTTTAAAAAAAAACAAACCATAGGCTCTTGCTTTATCTATCACTTTAACAAATAGCTACCAGTTTTTTTTAGATCAAAACAGGTGCTGATCATAGTCTTTAGACTATGCTTCACTATTCACTTATTTTTGTTATTTCAAGAATGGTGGATTTAGAGGGGGAAAAATGCATCTTCCATAATGTGGAAATCAAACCACTTCTTAGAGAAGCTCTCAGATTCTCAAGAGTAACTGAGGAGCTATGAAAGCCTTTTTGTAAATGTATACAACTAAAGACCTCTATGAAAACTTTAAATACGCTGAGAGCCATCCTGATTGTTTTATACTAGAGTATTGTTGGCAATTTCCACCCCATCAATTATTCTCTTCTCTGAAATAATGGTCATAGTTTCATGCCATTTCTTCCAAACATTTTAATTTGTAGCAACCATACGTCTTTAAGACGAGTGGGGTGAAAAATGAGGCTGCAGTATCAACAAGGTTTTCTGTAGAAAGGCAGAACAAAATCTCCTATTATCTATCACCCCACACAGACATTGACAATTCAGCTACTAGTTCCTTAACTTTAATTTGCATTCTTGTTAGTGGATACACAGCTTTGTCTGTAGCATAAGAGTGGTTACAGGACAATCCTTATGTTGTTGTTGTTAAGATCTAATTGACTTTATTAAATGATGCATGAATCGGGAAGCATCCCATCTAACAAGTAGATGGGAGCACCTATGGGACACTCTTTTAAAATCAAAATATATTGGCTCATCATTTCACGTTTTAGCAAAGTCTGATATTAATAGTATGCTGATTTCCAAGCAGTCACTGCCTTAGTCTTCTTCAGTATTAACTTGCAATTTTATGTCAAGCCACTATTTTTTAACTAGAAATTTATATTATGATTTGAATTATTTTCTTTTAGGATATGAAGTCTTTTTTTCTCCAAAATTATTTCTCTCCAATTAGTACAGGGTAAATTGTCCCACCTGTGGAATTCTCAGAGGACTCTGTAGAATTTGAATCAGTGCCAGTTTTGTCTTTCAAGGTCTGTTTAGGAAGAGTCTCGTCTCTACTTTCTTGTGCTTGGCTTTCTTCCTCCTCCTCCTCACCATCTGGAAACTCCCACTGAGACTCGCCCGACTGTTCGTTTACATAGAAATATCGTCTATGATCCCTAAATTACAAGAAAGAAAACACAGGTTTTAAGACCCATTCTCCTACAAAGACACTTCCATTTGGTCCTGTCCCAGGACAGCAGTCTGCTCTCACAGGGACGAACCTCTTCTTAATGGACTGCTATTCACAAAGGCAACAAAGAGCTTTGACAATTGAGGATGAAGAACCAAGGATAATTCAAAGCTATTTGCACTGCCAGCAGCTCTGTGAATACAGCCCTTAGCCCTCTCATTCCAACAGATGACTTAGGAAACACCTCTCACACTTTTTTTTTTTTTGCCAATGCTTAACAGGGTTTCAAGTTTCATTAACGGAGGGACTCAATCTCCTAGAACACTAATTTCCCTTCCAAAGAAGAGAACAACGAAGTTTGCGAAAGGTGACTCTTCCCCTCTTGGACCGTGGAATTCACATTTCATACTCTTGATATCAAACACAGTGAAAGCTAAAGAGAGGGAGAGGTTCTGGGAGCTGAAAAATAAAAGAGCAAAGATTTCAAATAACGAAAAAAAAAATCAAGAAAAGCCAAATATAAAAAGAAATGTTTTCATCTGACCTGCTGGCAGAAGATAGTAATCTTGTTCTTCATTCACATCTTCAGGCACGAAGCTTTCCTTAACTTCACCGAGGTTAATCAGGAGTAGTTGCTTCCAGAGGTCCTGTAAAGCGCACAGAGCTCTCGCATGCGCTTAACCCCCAAGCCCGCCCTACTCCGTGCAACAACACTCTGGAGAGTAAAAACCAGCTTTGTCCATCTTGGAAAAAAATCCGTTACATGGAACACTTTAAACATTGCTTTTTGTTTCTCCGTGTGGCTGGCCCAAACTCTGTAAGTGCTTGCGGTGCTTTGCCTGCCCAGCACCGCTAACCGCAGCTGCTCTCAGTCTCCAGACAGGCTGTCATGTCGTCAGGTGGTGGTGATCACAAATCATGTCTGAGATGTCAAAGGTGAAAGGTGAAAAGGGGAGAAGAGTGCGTACCTGTCCCAGTGGCAGGACCAGCCTTTAGGAGTGGCGTTTATTTCATACTGTTTTAGTTGTTCTGCTGCATCCTGAAGCTTTCGTTTAAGGTAGTTTCCATTAAGAGCCCCTTCCCTCCAGTCTGCAATCCGAGTCTAGAATCAAGAAATGGAGAAATAAGTTAAAGACTTCTTGTTATGTCAGGAAAGAGAAGTAAAAGGAACATATCTTCTGGTCCATACTGTATTACTGTATCCATTACGGTATTCTCACAAAAAGAGAGTAGACCCCCCCCCCCAAAAAAGAAAGAAAAGAGAAAAAAGAAATCCCATTTTAATTTCATAAAAAATCTTGTTTGCTCTGCAGAATTCTGAAAAACTAGACTGGACTCCAGTACTTTATACGCTGCCAACTCTCCAGTACCTGTGAAAATGAGCAGCAGTTTTGTTTTCCCTTTTGGACTATATTAATTCCCTAGCAATTTTACCTTCGCTTGGTAGATAGTTCAGTAATGTTCTTCATCAAAAACAAAGGTACAGTCCTTAGGGAAGTCAGTTTCCTACAGCAGATTCCTACTCAATTGTAACCTGCCATGCTGTAAACTATGCAGGTTACAAAATAGGACTCAGAACTTTTTTTTTTTTAAACATTCTATTCATTTACTTGGGGGTGAGGGGAGAGCGAGCGAGCACAAGCAGGGAGAGGTGCAGAGGAAGAAGCAGACTTCCTGCCGAACAGGGAGCCCAATGAAGGACTCGATCCCAGGACCCTGAGATCACAGAGCCAAAGGCAGATGCCCAACCAACTAAGCCACCCAGGTGCCCTCAGAACTTTTCTTCTTAAATAGATTTATAATCCTGTAGCACTTACAAAGTCTTTCAACATTACATGGCCTCATCTGATCACTATCAATAGAATTTTGTTAGAAAACAGGTCTACATTAAAATATATGCCCATTCATAGCCCGTGGGGCATGCGACTCTTGATCACAGGGCCTTGCGTTTGAGCTCCACGTTGGGCATAGAGCTTACATTTAAAAGAAAGATTTTTTCTTTCTTTCTTCCTGTCTTTCTTTCGCTCTTCCTCTCTCTTTCTTTCTTTCAGGGAGAGGAGGAGAGAGACAACAAGTGGAAGAAGGGAGAGGGACAAGCAGACTTGATGCTGAACGCTGAGCCTGATGTGGGTCTCAATCTCACCACCCTGAGTTCATGACCTGAGCCAAAATCAAGAGTCAGATGCTTAACTGACTGAGCCACCCAGGTGCCCCCTCCAAATTTTTTTTTTAATAAAATATATACCCACTGAAGGTGGTATCAACACACACAGAATCTCAGTATTTATCTTCATAATTTATATTTTGTTTTAGCTAATACAGTTTTATTTCGTGGGCTGGTGGTTCAAATATGCACCAATGTTAAAAATTTAAATTTAGGATCAAAACAAATAAGACAGGGCGCCTGGGTGGCTCAGTCGGTTAAGTGTCTGCCTTTGGCTCAGGTCGTGATCCCGGGGTCCGGGGTCCTGGAATCGAGTCCCGCATCGGGCTCCATGCTCAGCAGGGAGTCTGCTTCTCCCTCTGCCCCTCCCCCCTGCTCGTGATCTCTCTCACTAATAAATAAAATCTTTAAAAAATAAAACTAATACATTATACGTTAACAAAAAATAAACAAAATGAAGCCTCAAAAAAAAAAAAAAAAACCCAAGTAAAACAAATGCCTCACACATACAGCATTTTACTCAAAAACCAACTATACCAAAAATGGCTAAATTACCTCAGTCTGTAGGAGCAGCACATGAAAGTTGGAGATGGACTGTCTATTAATGCCTAGGAATTCAAATTTACTTGTCAGGGTATTTGCCAGTTCTCCAATCTGAAACTGTAATGCAAGGAAGAAATAAAATTGAATCAGCAATATTTTCTGTATTATGTAAAATCTTTCATTTATTCTTAAATATGCTAAAAAAAAAAAAAAAGGGTCTGCCTAGAAACAGCCCTTCTTGAACAGCTGCATCTAAACAGTTATGTAGAGAAGACAAGATTCTAAGTAAACTAATTCATATAACAGGTGATAAATAATGACAAGTCTAGAGAAATTAAATGCATATGTACTCTGAGACAACACAGGATTCAACAGGTGTAAACAGATGTTAAATGATACAACTCCCAATAGTGTCCAAACTATCATTTATGCATTACTAATTCCTTTTACTACCTACACACTGAGCAAAATTAATTCTTCCAGTCCCTTTCACATGGTTGTAAACTAGTCAGTGACTGAGTAAACTCTTTCAGGTCAAAAAAAATGTGCTAAATAGTTTTTCCAACAGACCACCCTTAAAGAGCCTCATACTTACATGGTCCAATTCTTACAATATTAGGCTTGAAATAAAACTGGAACCAAATTTACTTTTGTGTTAGGAAAGTAGTTCACAGAGGAATTAAATTTGTGACTTTTAGGCTCTTCAGTACTTCCAAACTAGAACTACATTTGATAAGCTGTTATTGCTTTCCAATGAAGGCTTAACTTTTAAGAAAGCAATTAAAGCATTTAGAATTCTAGGTAATTTCTCTGAAACGAGTCTCATAATTCAATGTTTCAGCCTGAAATATGACCTTTTCACCTAACTATACATAAATAGTTTATAGATGGAGATAAGTAAAGATCACTGTACTTGAAGAACAGTTGCCCCCTTTAAAGCCGTATTAAAGAATATACATACTTTCAAATCCTGCTCTTCTTCTTTAGGTGCTGTTTGTACTTTTAGCTTCTCTGGAGATTCTTCTACTTCCATCTCTTTGTCTGAATTCTCATCTATTTTTTCTGAAGTGTCAGCACCAATTACTACAAAAGAAACCATGTGAAACTAAAGGACCAATAATAACCTAGCATCCCCATATATATTTTCTTACCCCTGTAGCAGAGATATGTGAAAAGTTATTAGTTCTTTTCCCTTTGCCTGCTTTCCTTATTAAAGAAACCATAAAGACTTATCTATCTACTGTCTTTATAAAGCCAAAGAACTTTATCCTTTATCATTACCTTTCTTAAAATGTCTATAAATAACAGTTTGTTTTACATTACCCTGTAGTCTCTGCTTTCCCTTTCTCCTTCATCTGTTTATTTTTTCTAATCTTCTATTCCAGAACACCATCGCTTTAATTACTTTTATTTTTTTTTAAGAGTTTATTAATTTGAGAGAGGGAGAGAGAGAAACAGCATGAGAGGGAAGAAGGTCAGAGGAGGGAGAAGCAGGCTCCCCGCTGAGCCGGGAGCCCGATGCGGAACTCGATCCCAGGACTCCGGGATCATGACCTGAGCCAAAAGCAGTTGCTTAACCAACTGCATTACTTTTAAAGGCTACATATCGGGGGGCACCTGGGTGGCTCAGATGGTTAAGCGTCTGCCTTCTGCTCAGGTCCTGATCCCAGGGTCCTGGGATCGAGCCCCACATCTGGCTCCTGGCTCAGCGGGGAGCCTGCTTCTTCCTCTCCCTGTCTCTCTCCCTGCAGCTCTGTGTCTCAAATGAATAAATAAAATCTTTAAAAAAAAATAATAAAGGCTATATATTGGGCGCCTGGGTGGCTGAGTTGGTTGAGCGACTACCTTTGGCTCAGGTCATGATCCTGGAGTCCCAGGATTGAGTCCCACATCGGGCTGCCTGTTCAGCGGGGAGTCTGCTTCTCCCTCTCATTCTCTCTCTCTCTCACTCTCTTTCTCAAATAATAAAATCTTTAAAAAAAAAAAAAAGGCTACATATCAAACCTAGAATATATAAGGGTTCTTTATGAATTGGGTTTTGAAAAAAAAGACTTTCAAAATCAGAGGAACATTAATTTTAAACTAACTGATAACCTTATTTCTAAACTGGTTAAGACCTGCGGACAATCTTTAGTGGACCCACCTACTCTTCTGGTTGGTGATGTCTGCTAGTGGGAATCTTCACAAGAGAAGAGGCTTACCATCAACTTAAATGGAGTACAGATATGAACTGTTATGTCTGCTTACCACCTGCTTACCAAACTAATCCACATATACAATGTAAATCACTCTGTCATGAGGTTATCAGTCATTTTTTAACAAAAATAACCAAATTTAAGTTTTTTCTTGACTCTGGTTAAGCCTTGATCTAAAGAAGTAATGTGACTTTTTAATATCACTTTCAATAGCTTTTATTAGCCTAAAAGTTTATCTTATACTTAACCTCATCATATAATGGCCTTGCTCTTAATCATTAATATTCCTTCTGCATTTTCAAATTGAAACCAACTTCTCTCTCACTTATTAGTTTGTAATTAATTGGTATATTAGACATCTGACAGTTGGTGCTAGGTACAAGAATTTAACAATTTATAGCACCACTAGAGCTCTAAGACTAGAATATATATATATTTTTAAAATTTTTATTTATTTGAGAAAGAAAGAGCATGAGCAGGTGGAGGGGCAGAGGTAGAAGGAGAAGCAGACTCCCCGTTGAGCAGGGAGCCCGATGCGGGGCTTGATCCCAGGGCCCTGAAATCATGACCTGATCCGAAGTCAAGATGACCAACCAACCACCACCCAGACACCCCTAAGACTAAAATATTTTATTTTATTTTTTTAAGGATTTTTTATTTATTTGAGAGAGAGACACAGCGAGAGAGGGAACACAACCAGGGGGAGAGGGAGAGGGAGAAGCAGGCCTCCCATTTAGTAGGGAGCCCAATGCGGAGCTCGATCCCAGGACTCTGGGATCATGACCTGAGCCACCCAAGCGCCCCAAGACTAGAATATTTTAGAGGGCAATTAGGATCTACCAAATTAAATTGTACATACCCCCCCAAAATAAATAAATAATAAAATAAAATGTACATACCCCTTGACATAGCAATGTATCTCTAGGCATCTATACTATAATGACATTAAAATCTACAAAAAGATATATATATACACCAGGATGTTTGTGTTTACTATTAAGTATCATAACAAATATAAAGAATGAAGTAAGCACTCAGGTAACTACAACCCAGCATTATGGAGGACTATCGCTGGCACTTCTGAAATTCACAGTGCCTCTGCTTTCACATCTACACCAGACATAATCTCTACCCTAATGGTTTAAGTACCTTCCTTTAGTTTCATCATGGATAGATCTTCTAAGCACAGTATTTCTGTAGCTTTTTAAATTCAACACTACTGTTTGTTAAAATCATGTTGATGCATATTAACTGTAGATCATATCATGTTTAGTGTTCAATTGCAAGAATACATTAGAATTGGGGCACCTGGGTGGCTCAATTGGTTGGGCATCTGCCTTTGGCTAGGGTCATGACTCCAGGGTCCTGGGATTAAGCCCTGCATCTGGTTCCCTGCTCAGTGGGGAGCCTGCTTCTCCCCCTCCCTCTGCCCACCCACTCTCTGCCTGTGCTCTCTCTGAAATAAATAAAATCTTAAAAAAAAAAAAAAAAGAATACACATTTGAATGGCTTATAGGTATTACTGGATAACAGAAAGGCAGTATTATTTTATTTTATTTTTTTAAAGATTTTATTTATTTATTTGACAGAGAGAGACACAGGGAGAGAGGGAACACAAGCAGGGGGAGCAGGAGAGGGAGAAGTAGGCTTCCCGCGGAGCAGGGAGCCCGATGTGGGGCTCGATCTCAGGACTCTGGGATCATGACCTGAGCCGAAGGCAGACGCTCAATGACTGAGCCACCCAGGTGCCCCAAGGCAGTATTATTTTAAAGAGTTAAACATGAACACAACTTAAATCCCACTGATGAGAAGAATTAAATGAAAATATATATACCATTTAGTAGTTAAAACAATAATTTTAAACGCTTTAAGTGAATAAAGCATGTCACCTAACAACCATATGGTTAATCTCGTCTATGGCAAAAATTACATATGCACATGTATACATTACACATACATACACAACTAGAAAATGAATATAGAGGAAAAGGTCTAGAAAAACATAGTTAAATAAAGGACAGAAAAAACAGACTTCAGGGGTAGGGAATGAGAATAGGAAAAAAAAGACAAAGGGGGACTTCTAGATTTCTACTTCATATTCTTCTATATTGTTGATTGAAAAGAAAAAATTCGGGCGCCTGGGTGGCTCAGATGGTTAAGCATCTGCCTTCGGCTCAGGTCATGATCCCAGAGTCCTGGGATTGAGTCCCATGTCGGGCTCCCCCCTGCTCCTTGGGAGCCTGCTTCTCCCTCTGCCTCTCTCTCTCTCATGAATAAATAAATAAAATCTTTAAAAATAAATAAATAAAAGCTATAAATAAAAAAATTAAAAAATTCAAACAAGGATGTTACATTTACTTATTTCTCTGTTTTTTATTTGTTGTTTTTTAACCATAGCTATAAAGATATCTTCTGTTAGGTATAACTAAGGTTTGGTGCTCAAATCTTATTGCTAATTTTCCACTACAGAATTAGGGACAAATAGAGATTAAGGTCTTAGTTCCTTTTTTTTTTTTCTTTTTAAAGATTTCATTTATTTGAGAGAGAAAGTACAACCTGGGAAGAGGCAGAAGCAGACTCCCCGCTGAGCAGGGAACCCCATCTGGAGCTTGATCCCAGCACCCTGGGATCATGATCTCAGCAGAAAGCAGATGCTACCCAACTGAGCCACCCAGGTATCCCAAGATATTAGTTCTAATAGACTGGAAAGATGCATCAGGGTCTCTTCTACATTACCACGAACAGAGATAAGTTGGGTCCTTATGAAAGGACCTATCCATCTAAACAATTAACCAGAGGCTGGGCAACTTGTACACAAAGAGAGAGCAGAGATGAGGCTGGGCTTGACAGAGGTGGTCCTTGCCTGCCTTGCTTACCAAGTGTAAACAATAAGCTAAGGAGAGCCCATGGGCTTAATACAGATCAAGACTACTGTAGCAGGATTTTTTAAAAAAGAGGAGTCAATCTTGCTTTTCTGCTTTTGAGGGAGAGGTAGTCCCCAATCAGTAGTGAATCTACAACCCAACTGATGGCAAATCTTAACTCTTACTCCTCCATTAGAGGTGAAGTAGGAAAAGGAGAGAAATGAAAGGAAGCTTCCTTTCCAGCATTTTTGCTGAAGAGGGAACCAAAAAAGGGAAAGGTTCCACTCTCTTTCATCCCTGAAAGTTTAAAGTAAAACACGAATTACCAGTTTCTCCATTTTCTGGAGTCTCCCGTCCAGTTTTGCTAGAACTCCGACTGGTAGATTCTGGACTTGTAGCTCGAACGAACATCTTCCATTTCCCCCTTTTAGACATAAGTCTACGCATTCCATCCTGAGATGCTGGCTGGCTGATGTCAGAACATGGACTAGACCCTGACACACTACCATCTCCTTCCTCCAAGGCTCGTAACTCTGCCTAGGATGAACACGACAAAAAAGTTAGAGTGTCATTAGCTGTTTATCAACACTTAAGCATTTGTGAATACCAAGAGTGATAACCACATATTAAGAGAATTAAAAACCTTTGAGGACAGGAAGTTTTTCTTAATACATTTCCCCATCACAGCCAAGCATTTTGCTTGTATTTTTTATCAGTATCCAGTAAATGCTTATTCATGATTGTAGTTAACAAATACTGATTTGAAGGGCATAAGTCTTAGAGATCCACCAAGAGAAAAATTTTCCAATATATGAACACAGCAGATAAAGTCTAAATTAGCTTGTCCCTCTCCATAGCTTCAAATTTTTCAAAATGGGGAAACCTTCAAGAAGATACTGCTGTTATTTGTAACACCCATTAAGATTTTGTTTCATATTCAAAGTAGCAGTAGATGAAACTGTTCCAAGAAAAATCAGGGCAGAAAATAGGTAAACATCAATTTCTCAATCAGGAAAGTTTCCTGTGGACCATCTTTTTTGAAACGAAAGCACATGACATTATTAGTTCCTCTTAATCTTACAAGACCCATTTAACTATGTGATCAATCCCACAGGTGCTCAGTGGAAGTCAACCCGTACTTTAACTGTTGGGTTAAAAACCAAGTTATCACCAAGAATTTGCAATGCTCATTTGTTAAGAAGCTATATAAAAGAAAAGTTATTCACTGTATTCAGCTATCTTTAAATCAGAGCAGTATCAGTCCTTATTAGTTGTCAACTATCAAAAGCACCATCAGAAACCAAAAGAACTGTAACTCCACAGTTCAAGTTTTTATTGCATAAGCTTAAACAGATCTAGACAAAAGATTAAGAAAAACAAAATCCCAATAATGGCAGTTAACTGAGCACAATGATCCCAGAGTCTAATAGTATGCAAGGGAGAAAAGGCATATAACAAAAGCTTCAAGACCTTACTTTTTTTCTTTCCAAAACAAGTTCCAGCTCAAGGGTATCTTGTTCCTCTTCTTCTTCACTTTCTCCAGATTGAACAACACTGCAAAGATCCTCCTGAGAAGGGTCTTCCATGTTGTCCAATGTAATTTCCTGTGGTTTTACTATAGTTGCTGCTTCTTCTGCTGTTGTACTTGTTTCTTTCACTTCTGAAACTGGCTCTGCTTCTTTACAAATTACTTTTCTTCTCCATCTCTCTTCTTCCTCTTTTATTCCTTCAGGCAACAAAGGAGCAAGCAGTGATGCTGCCACCCCTTTCTTCTCCTCCTCACTATTTGAGAGAGCCTGAATTCCTTCATTTACTTCCTATAAAGAATAAAATAATCTTTTAACTAAAAAAAAAAAAAAACCCCTCACCTGAATATATATTCAATTTGTTCATGCCAAAAAGGACTATATTTTTCAATCACTGGATATTCTTTTTTTAAAAGATTTTACTTATTTATTTGAGAGAGCAAGACAGAGCATGAGCAGGGGGGAGGGGTAGATGGAGAGGGAGAAGCGGACTCCCTGCTCAGCAGGGAGCCTGATGCAGGACTCAATCCCAGAACCCTGGGATCGTGACCTGAGCCAAAGGCAGACGCTTAACCAAATGAGCCACCCAGGCACCCCCAATCACTGACTACCAACAGATTAGTACATAATGGTTGTATCATTTTTCTTACGTGAACATAATGCAAACATTGTTACTTTAGAAAAGCAGCGTTTGAACTAGAACCTAGTTCTGGGTGGAATTCACACATATCCTCCCCCCTATTCTCAAAGTCTAAAGGCACGTTAGCAGAAGCAGAATTTAAAAATTAAATAAGATCGGGGCACCCGGGTGGCTCAGTCGTTAAGCGTCTGCCTTCGGCTCAGGTCATGATCCCGCGGTCCTGGAATCAAGCCCCGCATCGGGCTCCCTGCTCAGTGGGAAGCCTGCTTCTCCCTCTCCCACTCCCCCTGCTTGTGTTCCCTCTCTGGCTGTCTCTCTCTCTCTGTCAAATAAATAAAATCTTAAAAAAAAAAAAATTAAAATTAAAATTAAATAAGATCTGAATTTTGTCAACTCAACATACGACTGAATAAATCTCCACTCTTCTGTAGTATGCTAGAAAGGTGATTTAGAGAAAAGTGAAATAATTCTAAAATGAAATGTGTGATTAAACTTAAAGTGCTTCTTTACAAAATACTTTTGTAAAGTAATTGGGGTAACAGTTGCTCTACTTCCCTCCTAGAGTTATAAAGACCAAATAATTCTATATGTGTGTATGTGTGTGTGTATTTTTAAGTAGGCTCCACACCCAACGTGGAGCTTGAACTCACAACCCTGGGATCAGGAGGTGAATGCTCTACCTACTGACTTGAGTCAGTCAAGCGCCTCCTGAAAGTACGTTTTACTATACTCCCCATTTAAACCCATCACTTAGGGGCGCCTGGGTGGCTCAGTTGGTTAAGCAACTGCCTTTGGCTCAGGTCATGATCCTGGAGTCCCGGGATCGAGTCCCACATCGGGCTCCCTGCTCGGTGGGGAGTCTGCTTCTCCCTCTGACCCTCTTCCCTCTCATGTTCTCTATCTCTCATTCTCTCTCTCTCAAATAAGTAAATAAATAAATCTTAAAAAAAAATAAACCCATCACTTAAAATTCAAGATAAATTAAAATTCAACACACACACACTATAGAATACAACTTTGTCTTACTAATGAGACTACAGAAATGCTCATTTTACTAATAATAGTTTTTAATTTTTAAGGTAGCTTATCTTTTTCCAAAAAAAAAAAAATCTTACGTGGGGGTCCCAAAGTAGAGCTATTCTGAAGTGGAGAAGAAGATCTGAAGCCCTGCCTGCTGCTCCCCCATCCTTCACAATGACCCAAATGAGCCTCTGTGGCATCCAAAAGAACCAACGAACTGGATAACTATTATAAATGCTACATATTAAACATAAACATTAAATTAAATTAAAGCTTTCACAATCAGCGTTTATCCTATTTCACATCTGGTTAAAGACAGTAACAGAAAGCATCTATACCTGTGCCAGAGTAACAGTCAAGTTCTTTAGATCTAAAATAAGCAAATGAGAGAAGTTGTAAAACTGACCTTTTTAACTTCTCGCTTGGCTATGACTGGTCCACTTTTACTACTGGAAACAGAAATGTTTTTCTCCTTAGTATACACGTCTGTATTCACCACAAAATTACCTTCAGCACCTGTTACAGAACTAAAAACAAAACAAAATCTATATATATATACACACACACTCACATATATACTTAGCAAAAAAAACAGAAGGCAAATATTAAAAACAAAAAATAAGATTCTAACTTCCTTCTTAGGTAATTTCTTTTTCAAGTCTATTCTTACCTGGGCTGATAATGTTGCAATCCCTGTACCTGGGTGGCAAGATACTGGGGTAACTCCCAAGTCACTTCATTTGTTTGTGTGTTCCAATAATAATAGCATCCTGTGTTCTCATCCCAGACTTCTTGCCAATCTCCCATCTCAATTCCAACTAGAAGAAAATAAAATTTTAAAATACAAAATTCTCATCAACAGAAAAACAACCTACTGAATGGGGGGAGATGTTTGCAAATGACATATTTGATAAAGGGTTAGTACCCAAAATATATTAAAAAAAAAACTTCTACAACTCAACACCCAAAACCCCAATAATCCAATTAAAAATGGGCAGAAAGGGCGCCTGGGTGGCTCAGTTGGTTAAGTGACTGCCTTTGGCTCAGGTCATGATCCTGGAGTCCCGGGATCGAGTCCCACATCGGGCTCCCTGCTCGGCGGGGAGTCTGCTTCTCCCTCTGACCCTCTTCCCTCTCGTGCTCTCTATCTCTCATTCTCTCTCTAATAAATAAAATCTTAAAAAAAAAAAAAAAAAGATGGGCAGAAGACATATGAGCAGACATTTCTCCAAAGATGACATACAGATGGCCAACACATAAAAAGATGCTCAACATCACTCATCATCAGGGAAATGCAAATCAAAACTACAATAAGGTATTACCCCACACATGTAAGAATGGCTAAAATAAAAAACACAAGAAACAGGTGCTGGTGAGGATGTGGAGAAAAAAGAACCCTCTTACACTGTTGGTAGGAATGCAACTGGTGTAGCCACTGTGGAAAACAGTATGGAGGTTCCTCAAAAAATTAAAAAATAGAACTACCCTATGATTTAGTAATCACACTACTGGGTATTTATCCAAAGCATACAAAAACACTAATTTGAAAGGATAATATGCACCCCTATGTTTATAGCAGCATTATTTATAATAGCCAAATTACAGAAACAGCCCAAGTATCCATCAAAAGATAAAGAAGATGGTACACATACACTATGGAATATTATTCAGCCATAAAAAAGAATGAAATCTTGCCATTTCCAACAACATAGACAGAGCTAGAGAGTATAATGCTAAGCAAATAAGTCAGAGAAAGACAAATACCGTATGATTTTACTCATGTGGAATTTAAGAAACAAATGAGCAAAGGGAAAAAGGAGAGAAACAAACCAAGAAACAGACTCTTTTAACTCCAGAGCACAAACTGCTGGTGACCAGAGGGGAGGAGGGTAGGGGACGGGTGAACTAGGTGATGGGGATGAAGGAGGGCACTTATCCTGATGGGCACAGAGTAATGGAGAGAACTGCTAAATCACTAGACTGTACACCTGAAACTAACAGAACACTGTATGTTAGCTATACTGGAATTAAAAACTTAAAAAAAAGAAAAAAAGAAGCACTAATTTCAACACAATTCTGACCTCGTATCCCAAGTCAGCTCTAAAGCCGTAACAATCTAACAAGGTTCCTCAACCTTAGCACTGTTAACATTTGGTCTAGATAATTCTTTGATATATTGGGGGCAGCCCTATGTAGTGTTTAGCATCCCAGATTTTACCCACTAGATGCACTAACAATTTCCTACCCCCTGCTGTGACAACCAAAAAACATCTTCAGACACTGTCAAGTGTCTCCTGGGGGTCCAACTCCTCTTTGCACCATGGCTTAAAAAAGCAGTTTGATAGTCCAAAAATGTATCTTGAAGCCCAAAAGAATTTCTAAAATAATGGCTTTTATTATTCACTTGGCATAAACTGCAACCAGTTAAAAGGGCAATTTTTTTTTGCAATTATTTTTCAAAAGATACAACTATTATCCTACCAATTCTCAGAGAAAACAGTCCTCCTTGTCATCTTCTAAACATGTACTTAAAAGGCCAGAATCCTCAAGTCTGGGGCTAAAGGATAGGGGTTTTCATCTTTGGGAATGTCAATGCCTAGAACACCTTTAAAGACTGCACTTTAGATTTCTTTAAAAATCAAAGGATCAAACTTACCTCCTGCTAGTGAACACTGAGTATCATATTGCCACCCTGTGGTCTGAGTAGAGTCTGTTCCATTTGAAGTAGCAGAAGAAAGGGCAGATGTTGCTGATTCCTTTGGCTCTGGTCGAGGTGGAGTTGGAGGTGGAGCAGAAGCTCCTACAGGAGCTGCAGGCTGAGGAGCTGTTATAGCATCAATCTCCTTTAGAATGAAAACATTAACAAATGCTTTAATAATCTCAAAACCAGAAAACTGAAGAAATGACAATAGCCATAAAAAAATTCTAGGGGCACTGGGGTGGCTAAGTTAAGTGTCTGCATTTGGCTCAGGTCATGATCCCACGGTCCTGGGATTGAGCCCCACATCGAGCCCCACATCAGGCTCCCTGCTGGTCCCTCTGCCTGCCCTTCCCCCTGCTTGTGCACACATGCTCTGTCAAATAAAATCTTAAAAAAAAAAAAAAATTCTACACAATCAGTTCTCAGCTTCTCCAATCAAAACTCTCACCTTCCAATTACATTAAAGTTCCCCAAACTCTTTAATTCTCCATTTTTCTCCTCCTTACAACCTTTACAAAAAGAGAAGAGAGCGATGGGGAGGGACTAAGGAAGAGAGATGGAAGGGACAAAGAAGGTAGAGGGGGAAACACTGAGACTGACAAAAAAGTAGGCTAACCACTTGAGATCCAGGTCCCAAAGTGGCTCCAATAATTAAAAACCCAAACAAAAGCACCACTAACCGCTAAGAAGTTGGCCAATGTACTATCAATATCAGCTGACTGGTTTCCATTTGCCTCTTTAGACTGTGCTGGTTTTTCTGAAACATCACTCTCATCATCATCACTGTCAGCATATGCACCAAGCAAGCACAGACCTCCTAGAAACAAAATGGTAAACAATGTTAATAACAACAATGCCAGTATGCCCCAGGAAGTACTCAAGAAAAAATGTGACACGGTTCTTCAGAGTTTACATTTACTTTACTTACAGATTAGAACACAACCTCAAAATAAATCATCACTGAACTACCACAGAGATGTATAAATTACATTATGCACTTAGAGCTAATAAAATCATTCACATAGTTGCTTGATAGCCTTCTCAAAATACACATTCAATCTCATACTCTGTCAAAAGAGTACATGGTAAATCTTGATTTTATAATTTGTTGCTTTGTGTCCATCTCAAATAAGCAAGCCAATTAGGGTTTAGAAGATGAAACAAAGAGATTTTTAAAACTAAAAATCTTTTTGGGGCACCTGGGTGGCTCAGTTGTTAAGCATCTGCCTTCGGCTCAGGTCATGATCCCAGGGTCCTGGGATCGAGCCCCACATCAGGCTCCCTGCTCCAGAGGAAGCCTGCTTCTCCCTCTCCAGCTCCCCCTGCTTGTGTTCCCTCTCTCGCTGTGTCTCTCTCTGTCAGATAAAGTCTTAAAAAGAAAAAACAAAACTAAAAATCTTCTTGAATTTTTCCCTCAAATAAGCAACAAATCATAATGGAATTCAAAGTGCTAGAATCAAAAAAACAACAAAAACCCAGCAACTAATCATCAATGTCTTCCTCAAACTTAAGCCGTCAGGTATGGCCTCTCTGATGTTCCCGTGTATGCTACTTCCTTTTGTACTACCTCTGACCATTCTAACGTTACGATTAAGCAAGCATATATATTTTTATAGATCATTTCATTATAGTAAATACAATAAATGTTAAATTCCAGCTAAACTTTTCAGCTATCACTAAGACTAAATTTCCCAGTACCTGGCAACATTCTATGTTCTCAATAAATATTTGGTAAATGAACAGATTTATCAGCAAGTAATATGATAGTTTATCCTAATTCCATAAATGAATTCATGAGATCACCTAAAAATGAACATAAGTTGCTTCATTTATTATAGTTCACACTCACTGCTTTACTCATATAAATCTTGCCTTCGATATCTTCATTATATAGGTTAAGTTCTTGTACTAAATACCAATTTCTAAAATATTTAAAACTGATTAGGAAGATTTTAACTTCTAATGTTTTTAATTCTTTTCTGATTAGGAAGATTTTTAAGTGGACATATGACAGTGTTCCATTTTCCAGTTACCAAGTATTTTATTTCTCATCGTTTTGGGGCATGCAGTTAACTTTTCTGATTTTTTGAATAAGAGTGAATAGCCTAGTAAGAGTAGTAATACAAAAAGAGGCCTTTCTGCATGAAAAATACCTGCACTTTAGTATTCAGCACTGATGTGTTTGGGTGGTGGTGGGGAGGATGGGAAATTTATATTTTTAAATAAAAACACTTCTTACAGACAAGTATATATATAATCATCCAGATCACTAGCCTTAATTCTACATCCTTTGGTAAAAGGTTCCAACCAGATGAGCTGCACGGAATTTTGATTACAAAATTCCCCAAGCAGGGGTAGGTAGCTCCCTAGACTCAAAGTTAGTCTCACAGGCAACAGGTTTAGCCAAGGCCCACCTATTCCTTTTTTTTTTTTTTTTTTTTTTTTTTTTACTTCAGAGCTTTTCACAGTACACACATCAAACCTCTTACAAGCTAATAACATAATGACTACTAAATAACAACATAAATGAAAACGATTAAACCCAGTATTTTGGGGAAACAGGAATACTTAAAATTGTAGAGACAACATAAATTATTTAAGAATAATCGGGTTGGGGCGCCTGGCTGGCTCAGTCGTTAAGCGTCTGCCTTCAGCTCAGGTCATGGTCCCAGGGTCCTGGGATTGGGCCCCACAACAGGTTCCCTGCTTCTCCATCTCCCACTCTCCCTGCTTGTATTCCCTCTCTCACTGTGTCTCTGTCAAATAAATTTTAAAAATCTTAAAAAAAAAAAAAAAGAATAATCTGATTACATATACCAAGACCCACAGAACTCTTCCAAGTTTCTTTCAGCTAGATAATCCCATCTTTGAGAATATACCCCTCAAAAGAATTCAAAAAATTTTTTTTCACACAGTGCGCCTGGGTGGCTCAGTCATTAAGCACCTGCCTTCAGCTCAGGTCATGATCCCAGAGTCCTGAGATTGAGTCCCGCATCGGGCTCCCTGCTCAGCAGGGAGTCAGCTTCTCCATCTCCCTTTGCCCCTCCCCTTGCTTATGCTCGCTCTTTTCAATAAATAAAATCTTTAAAAAAAAATTTTTTTTCGGAACGCCTGGGTGGCTCAGTCGGTTAAGCGTCTGCCTTCAGCTCAGGTCATGATCCCAGGGTCCTGGGATCGAGTTCCGCATCGCGCTCCCTGCTCAGCGGGAAGCCTGCTTCTCCCTCTGCCTCTGTCGCTCTCCCTGATTGTGCGCTCTGTCTCTTTCTGACAAATAAATAAGATCTTTAAAAAAAAAATTTTTTTTTTCACACAAAGCTTCTGGCAGCTTTATTTAAATGAAAGCTGTAGGGGCGCCTGGGTGGCTCAGATGGTTAAGCGTCTGCCTTCGGCTCAGGTCATGATCCCAGGGTCCTGGGATCGAGTCCCGCATCGGGCTCCCGCTCAGGGGGAAGCCTGCTTCTCCCTCTGCCTCTCTCTCTCTCTCTCTCTGTCTCTCATGAATAAATAAATAATCTTTAAAAAAAAAATAAATGAAAGCTGTAAACAACTCAAATACTCTCAAGTAAGGGACTGATAAAGCAAGTTACAGCACAGTACCTGATGCTATATTAATTTATGATTAATCACATCGTTATAGGGGCGCCTGGGTGGCTCAGTCGTTAAGTGTCTGCCTTCGGCTCAGGTCATGATCCCAGGGACCTGGGATCGAGCCCCACATCGGGCTCCCTGCTCCATGGGAAGCCTGCTTCTCCCTCTCCCTCTCCCACTCCCTCTGCTTGTGTTTCCTCTCTCCTTGTGTGTCTCTCTGTCAAATAAATAAAATCTTAAAAAAAAAAATCAGATTACAGAATTGCATGGAATAATGCTAAGGCGACAGAAAGTAACGCTAAAGGAATAAAAGCAAGATAAAAGCAAGTCATGAAATGCATATAAGTTCTATTCACATGAAAATTTAGATCATCAGTGATAAGAACAGGAATGAATTTAGAGTAAAACTGAAAATACATCAGGCTCCCTGCTCGGCAGGGAGTCTGCTTCTCCCTCTGACCCTCTTCCCTCTCGTGCTCTCTATCTCTCATTCTCTCCCTCTCAAATAAATAAATAAAATCTTAAAAAAAAATAAAAATAAAAAAAGTTTAAAAACTGAAAATAAAGTCGTAAGTATTATGTAAAATTATTTAATTAAAAAAAATAAACAAAAACCTCATAGGACCTACCCTAAACACTCCTGATATGTTTTTGCTACTTAAAACCAGAGGAAGCAAGGACATTCTTCAGAGGCGTAGTCCTTAGCAGTCTTTTTTTGAGAGATGCTGACTGTTCAAACCTCAATAAGCACCATTTGCAAATCAACTAGCTACATTAGGTAGAAAATCATTTTGTGGGTGTATACTTTACTTTTAAGTTTCAAATAGTACCTGTGTCCTATTGCTAGTAACTGAAACGTTTGAACAGTTTTAATCCTTTTGGTCATAGAAACTATTGACAATCAATAGGGTAAAGTATCATAGTAGTCGGGGCACCTGGGTGACTCAGTCCTTAAGCATTAAGCATCTGCCTTCAGCTCAGGTCATGATCCCAGGGTCCTGGGATCGAGCCCCGCATCAGGCTCCCTGCTCCACAGGAAGCCTGCTTCTCCCTCTCCCACTCGCCCCTGCTTGTGTTCCCTCTCTCACTCTGTCAAATAAATAAATAAAATCTTAAAAAAAAAAAGTATCATAGTAGTCTGTTGATCTAATTTCAGAGGCTACTCTTGAATTTTTCCTTAGAGAATTTCACATGCATATTACCATAATATTCTTCTGCATAAAAGTATTAGATATGCGGGGCGCCTGGGTGGCTCAGTCGTTAAGCATCTGCCTTCAGCTCAGGTCATGATCCCAGGATTCTGGGATCAAGCCCCGCATCGGGCTCCCTGCTCAGCGGAGAGCGTGCTTCTCCCTCTCCCACTCCCCCTGCTCGTGTTCCCTCTCCTGCTGTGTCTTTCTCTGTCAAAATAAATAAACTCTTAAAAAAAAATAGATACATTTGCTCTACTATATTATAAAAACATATTTTAACAACTTTTTTTTTTTTTAAAGATTTTATTCATTTGACAGAGAGATAGCGAGAGCAGGAACACAAGCGGAGGAGTGGGAGAGGGAGAAGCAGGCTTCCCGCGGAGCAGAGAGCCCGAAACGGGGCTGGATCCCAGAACCCTGGGATCATGACTGGAGCCGAAGGCAGACCTTAACGACTGAGCCACCCAGGCGCCCCATTAACAACTTTTGTTTGAAGTGGCAAATGGGAGGAGAGAACAAGCATCTATTATTTCAGGGGTATTGTTCAGTATGGAGAGAACTCCAAACTGAAAAGAATAAAATTAATATTAGTTATATTTAGTACAAAACATATTTTGATATTTCAAGATTATATAAAGAATAAAGAAACCTAACATTTTTTTTAAAGATTTTTTTTTTTATTTATTCATGAGAGACAGAGAGAGAGAGAGAGGCAGAGGGAGAAGCAGGCTCCCAAGGAGCAGGGAGCCCGATGCGGGACTCGATCCCAGGAACCCGGGGACCATGAGCTGAGCCGAAGGCAGACGCCCAACCATCTGAGCCACCCAGGCACCCAAAAACTAACATTCTTGGCACTTACTGCATATCCAAATATTCCTTAATGCTTAAAAAATATTTAATAAGAGCAATTTTCAGCTCCACAAATATTCACTAGATACCATTCAAAGCACTGTGCTGGAAAAGAAATGCACAGAATCGAAGACATCCTTGATGTCTCTACAAAACACCAAGCTAGTGAGGGAGCCAGAAAACTACAAAATAGTTTTAAAAGAAAAGTAGTACAAAGTATCTTGGGTACAGAGAAAAAGCAACAACAAATTTTACTTTGGTTAAAGTGTATATACCAGCAAGCCCTCAGACACAAAAATTTTATTTTTATTTTGAAAAATTTTAAATTTCCCTTTTATGGGAGAAATATGTTAGCAACATTGAAGCATTCAACAAAATATTTTATATACAAACCCAATTTGATCCTAATGAAAGAAAAGCCTTGTAGAAAACATGAAAAAAAAAATTGTACCTGTTGCTTTAACGGCTGTAGGTCTGGCGGTCATGACTGGTTTGGGAGGATTCTGAACTCTGGGAACCTCCACCACCACTTCCTGTTCATCTGGATTTAAAAAAGGAACAAAAGAAAACTAATGTGCCGGTGGACCAAAGAAAACACTACAGGTGACAAACAATCTTCGATTTCACCTTCCAAGTCTAAATTTCACCAATTTGAAAACAGGGTGTGTAAATCCATCACTGACCCAAATTGGGAGATGATAAACAAACACGTGACTAGTGGCTTTAACATTAAGAATATGATTATGGTACGTAAAAGTACATCTGAAATAATTACACAATTTAAACACACACACACACACACACACACACTCTAAATCTCCGGGCTCCTGTAGGGCCTTTACAACACAGCTACAGCATTTTTTTTTCCCCGCATGAACTACCCAACGTGATTTTTTAGCGCCTGAAACGGTCACGGCTTCTCGGGCATCTGGCCCCCGTACCAACGCTGAACAGTTACTCTTAATCCAAGTACCATTCTGGGGACAAACAAGTACTTGGGAACCCACCAGTTCCACCTCTGCAGGAATTTTGGGGATATCTGCCAGTTTGGGGTTACGTTCGCTTTGGCTGGCATAATAAAATGGGGTTGCTCACTTCTAAAGGGTCCCTCTCGGTTTCAACAAAAACGAAGGGAAAAGCACATGACGTGTATTAAAGGCCAGGTTCCCGGTCACGAGGCCTCGGACGAGAAGCTCCTACTTTCACAAATATCCGGTAAGTTATGCAAAGCTGAAGGTGCACGTCGAGGAAACTCGGGATGCCAGGCCAAGCCCTGCACCAGAGATGGCGCCTCGGTCAGTGGGGCGGGCGCGCAGGGCGCCGCCGGCCCCTTCCGCCGCCCTGGGGCCCACAGCGGTACTCCCTTCGGGCCCCACGCAGCAGGCCTCGGATGCGGAGGAAGCCCGCCCGCCCCGGTTTCTCTTCCTCCCACGGCCCTGCTGTAGGCCGCAAGCCCCGAGCTCAAGTTTCGGACGCCCCCACCTAAGTGTCGGGGCCCCTCGCGCACCTTTACCTTCTGAAGGCGAGTCGTCCGGGCCCGCGGCGGCAGTAGTCACCGTGGTCGTCGTCGTCGATGGCGCCGCCGGAGCTGGCTGGTTGGGCGCCGCCACCGTCGAGTCCGGTTCCGTGTCGGGTTCCGGCTCCGGATCCCTGCCCGGCGTGTTGCTTCGGGGCCCCGGCGGAGAGAGCTGCAGGATGGGCCTGCGGCCGGGTACCGCCCGGGACTTCTTCCCCATCGCGAGCCCGAGCGCGAGCCGCGAGCGTCGGCCAGCCGAGGGGGGCGGGCGCTCCGCGCGGCGCTGCGTAATCAATATTCATGCACCGCGACACCGCCTCCTGAGAGAATCTGCTTTTAACCGGCGGAGCGCGCGCCCGCGCAAGCGCCTTGTGTCCTCTACGCTATTCTGGTACTCCCCCACAGGGAGGAAGGGCGGGCTTTACCCATGGTGGTAGGCGATTGGCTCTTTTGATCCACTGAAGGAGCCAGTAGCCAATGGAAAAGGAAAAAGAGTGAGAGTCAGGCCAATAGCGCGGAAGGGCCTGAGTTAGTATGACTTCACATTACGTCGGACTCCACCCATGCGTCTTTTGCGGAGTCTTTTCTTTATCCCCTTGTCCTCCATCTTGCACCTATTCTCGTGTGGCCGTTCGTTGTTTTTCTTTCTTTCATTTTCTTTGTTTTTGTTTTGGCCTTTGGGAAGCTGTGCTGCTTTTCAGGCCTTTACCAGAGTTTTGTCCTCATTATTGTGGCTTGCTTTGGGTATGACGTTGAACACTAAATAAAATAGTAGGTCTTTTATGTTTTTGTAAATTTGTTTTAGAGCACAAATCTTATGTCCCCTTTTGGGTTGCTTATCAGCTGCAAAAAATCACTAGACGTTGTACTGCATACGAGGAAAAGCCCTAAATTGTTGCGATGGGATACAGGAGCTTACCCAATCTAGTCCATTGATATCCTCAACCTGCTTTATAAAGATTTATCTTCCTTTAGCTCTCTCCCCTCCCCTCCCCTTTTTCCCTCCTCTGGAGCCAACCAGTTGAACACTAGCTGGAATACGGTTATCACATGGCAAAATTCTCCATTCTTCAAGACCCGGCGCGGGCATTCTCTCTCAACCTTGTATCTCAGTGCTGAGCCCCTTCCCCGTGCTTGACATCTTACCGTTCTATCCATTATATGTTTCCCTCTTCTCAACTGATGTTAAGAAATTGAGTGGTATTTATTTTTATATCCCCAGCAGCTCAGTTCTTACTAGAACATACTAATAAAACCTAACATTTATTGAACCCTTACTATGTGTGAGGCACTAAGTGCTTTACAGTTGTAGGGGTGCCTGGGTGGCTCAGTCCTGATTAAGGGTCTGCCTTGGATTGACGTTATGATCCCAGAGTCCGGGGATCCAGCCCCACATCAGGTTCCCTGCTCAGCAGGGAGTCAGCTTCTCCCTCTCCGTCTGCCCCTCCCCCTGTTCCTGATGTAGGAAAGAGGTTATTAGGGTTCGAAGCCACAGCCAAGAGAGAATTCTTGAGATGTCTTTGGTGCAAAAAGGTGATTTTATTAAAGGACGGGGACAGGACCCGTGGGCAGAAAGAGCTGCAATAGGGTCATGAGGAGTGGCCCATCATATTCTTTCAAGTTGGGAGGGGGTTAGGGATAGTGTAAGTCTCTAAGGAATTTTGGAAGCAAGGTTTCCAGGACCTTGAGAGGGCTAGCTATTATTGGGAAAAGGTCATTTATTACCGTCTAATAAAACCGTAGTCATGAGACCCCTCGGATATATATTGGTGGGCCATATGCTTGGGGGATGATTGCCAACACGTATCTTGGAGGGTTTAGAGATAAAGGAGTTTCCAAAGGAATTCTTACACGTTAAAGTAGACTTACAGGATCCTGGGGGGATGGGGGGGATGGGGGGGCGGTCAAGCTAGGATTGCCTTTTGCCCTTAGCAAAGTATTAACTTTGAGGCTGTTGAGTCCCTAGAGGAATGTCACTCTGCCTGTTTCAAGGACTTGTCAATGGGCTGTAGGTAGTAAGAAAATTTAACAATTTTTCTTCTGCCTTAGTTTCCCACATCATTCCTGCTCACTTTCTTCTCTCAAGATAAATAAAATCTTAAAAAAACAATCAAGCATAAGTGTATTTTATTCTCCCCACAACCTTGTATATCATTATCCATAGTGTATCGATGATCCCTCAGATTGTTTTTTAAGATTTTATTGTTTTTTAAAGATTTTATTTATTTGTTTGAGAGAGACAAAGATAGTGAGAAGACAGCACGGTGGGAAGGAGAGGGAGAAAGACTCCCTGATGAGCAGGGAGCCAGAGGCAGGGATTTGAGGACCCCGGGATCATGACAGGAGCCACCCAGGCACCCCATTAGGATTTTATTTTTAAGTAATCTCTACACCCAAGTGGGGCTTTAATTTACAACCCTGAGATCAAGAGAACTTACAACCCAGAGATCACAAGTTGTATCCTCTATGGACTGAGCCACCAGGTGCCCCCAAATTGTTGTTGTTGTTGTTTTAAGATTTATTTATTTGAGGCGCCTGGGTGGCTCAGTTGGTTAAGTGTCTGCCTTAGGCTCTGGTCATGATTCCAGAGTCCTGGAATCTAGTCCTGCAGCGGGCTCCCTGTTCAGCGGGGAGCCTGCTTCTCCTCCCTCTGCCATTCCCCTCCTCACTTGTGCTCTCTGGCTCTATCTCTCTGTCAAATAAATGAATGAATCTTAAAAAAAAAAAAAAAAGATTTATTTATTTATTTTATATAGAGAGAGGACACGGAAGGGAAGAGAGGGAAGGAGGATCTCAAGGAGACTCAGTGTTGAGTGCAGGTCCTGACTTGGGGCTCAATATCTCCACCCTGAGATCAGGACCTAAGCAGAAACCAAGAGTCAGACGCTTAACTGACTATGCCACCTCGGGGTCCCTTAAGTTTATGTTTTTTTTAATAATCTCTACACTCAATGTGGGGCTTAAACTCACGACCCCGAGATCAAAAGTTGCATGTTCTTATGAATGAACCAGCCAGTTTTGGGATGCAAAAGCCATGAAAACAGTGACTTGCCCATTTTGTTCCCTGTTTATGAAATGCACTTTCTGGAACATAAGCACTCAATTTTTGAATGAATATGGTGCATGAATATATACAGACTTGAAATAAGTAGTAAGAGTTCTTTTCTTGTCTATGGGAGAAATAGCTGGATTAGTGTCCTGAGTTTAGACTCCCAAGATTTCTTTTTTTTTTTTTAAAGATTTTATTTATTTATTCATGAGAGACAGAGAGAGGCAGAGGGAGAAGCAGGCTCCCAAGCAGCAGGGAGCCCGATGTGGGACTCGATCCCAGGACTCTGGGATCATGACCTGAGCCGAAGGCAGACGCTTAACCATCTGAGCCACCCAGGCGCCCATAGACTCCCAAGATTTCTAAAAAATTAGCAGCTAGACATGGGAGAATTTACTGTTTTGAAGTTTTCTGACTTATTTCTTACGGGAAGAGGCATTGAAATATAGTAGTTGTACATAGGAGTTCTGAAGCCAAATATCTGGGTTCAAAACTCAGCTTCAGCACCTTCCAGATGTGATGGTTTGTACAAGTTTCTTAACAACTGTAAACTTGTTTCAGCACTGTAAAATGTGCCAGGAACAGTATTCATAGGATTGTTGTGAAGTTTAAATTAGATCATAGTTTTAAGATCTTTGCCTTGTACCAGGAACAAAATAAGCAATCATTATATGGTAGCTATTATTACTATTTTTTCCCATGGGTATTTATTTATTTATTTTTATTTTCTTAAAGATTTTATTTATTCAGCTGACAGAGAGAGAGACAGCGAGAGAAGGAACACAAGCAGGGGGAGCTGGAGAGGGAGAAGCAGGCTTCCCGCTGAGCAGGGAGCCCAATGCGGGACAAGATCCCAGGACCCTGGGATCATGACCTGAGCCGAAGGCAGAGGCTCAATGACTGAGCCACCCAGGTGCCCAGCTATTATTACTCTTAATGAGTCTTTTGTTTATACAGAAATCTAGATGCTATTATATAACTGGCTGGAACTAAATTGAGATTATGAGCTAAACCAGAGTGCACAGAAATGGGAAAGGTTTTTTTCCTTGGGGGAAACTTACATTTCTGGAGGTGACAGAAATAACTGTAATATTTATAACCAAGGTTCTCAACCCTGACTGTTCATAGAACCATCTGGAGAGCAAGTGCTAAAGCAGTATAAAAATCTAAATCAGGATTAGGGGTGGGAGTACAGAGCCCATATCAATTTTTTTATTTTAAAGTAAGCTCTATGCCCACTGTGGACCCCAAAATCAAGAGCTGCAAGCCAACCAAGCATCCCAATATCAATTTTATTTATTTATTATTGTTTAAAAATTTATTTTAAAAAGTGTACTTATTTAAGGGCACCTGGGTGGCTTAGTCGATTAAGCATCTGCCTTCAGCTTAGGTCCAAACCTCAGGGTCCTGGGATCCAGCTTCTCCCTCTCCCTCTGCTTCCCCTCCCCACCCCTGCTCGTGTTCTCTCTCTCTTCTCTCAAATAAATAGGTAAACCTAAAAAAATCTTTAAAAAAAAGATTTTATTTATTTATTTGAGAGGGAGAGTAAGCAAGAGAGAGCATGAGCAGGGGGAAGAGCAGAGGGAGAGGGAGAAGCGGACTCCCCGCCGAGCAGGGAGCCCGAGGTGGGGCTCGATCCCAGGACCCTGGGGTTATGACTTGAGCCAGAGGCAGACGCCTAACCGACTGAGCCACCCAGGCGCCCTAAAACCTTTTTTTTTTAACTTCTATATTATTTTTTATTATTTTTGAGTATTTTATTTAAGTAATCTCTACACCCAAAGTGGGGCCAAAACTCACCACTCTGAGATCAAGAGTTGCAAGCTCTTCTGACTGAACCAGCCAGGTGCCCCTATTTTATTATCATTTTTTTTAATAATCTCTACACCCATCCTGGGGCTGGAACTCAGGATCCTGAGATCAAGAGTCATTCTCCTCTGACTAAGCCAGCCAGGCACCCCTATCAATTATTTTTCTAAAAGTTCTTTAGGGGCACCTGGGTGGCTCAGTCGGTTGAGCATCTGCCTTGCCTTGGGCTCAGGTGGTGACCCCAGGGTCCTGGGATCAAGGCCCAAATTGAGCCCACATCGGGCTCCCTGATTAGTGGGGAGCCTATTCTCTACCTCTGCCTCTCCCCCAGCTTGGGCTCTCTCTGTTACTCTCTCTTTGTCTTAAATAAAATCTTTAAAACAAATAAAAGCTCTTTAGGTTATTCTGGGGCGCCTGGGTGGCGCAGTCAGTTAAGCGACTGCCCTCGGCTCAGGTCATGATCCTGGAGTCCCAGGATCGAGTCCCGCATCGGGCTCCCTGCTCAGCCGGGAGTCGGCTTCTCCCTCTGACCCTCCTGCCTCTCCAGCTCTCTCTCTCTCATTCTCTCTCTCAAATAAATAAATAAAATCTTTTTTAAAAATTAAAAAGTAAAAGCTCTTTAGGTTATTCTAATGTTTAGCCAGGGTTGAGAACCACTGGCTTTTGAAGGAGACATATTTTTGTATGATTGGCCTCAGAGAAGGCGTTAAGGATCTGGACGAGGGGTAGGTAAATTATAGCTAAATCAGGCATTTTAAAGGATTCTACAAATTTCAAAGAATATGTAAGAGAGACCATATGTAGACTACAAAGAGCCTGAACTATTACCTGGCTCTTTATAGGAAAGTTTGCATATATCTAGACTCAAAGTGGTCAGTCACTTCTTCTGAAGAAAAATCAGGCCTGATCCTTGTTTGCCAGGGACTTTAGCACCTCTGGATTTACTGAGATTTTTTGGTTGTGGTGATAATGTTGTTTTAGTAAAACCAAATGATCAGGGCTGACATTTGACAAGTGAAAGCTGGGAAGAACAATCATTTAAATAAACACGTATTTTCAAATATATTTAGTTATACCTGGTGTGCAGTGGGCAATGTCTTTACTTGGTATTTTGATGTTAACTTCAGAAGTTGACCTTCCTGAATGCATTTTACTATTTTGTAAGGATTTTATTTGTTTATTTAGAGAGAGAACATGTGCATGAGTAGGGGGAGGGGCAGAGGGACAGGGAGAGAGAATCTCAGACTTGCACTGAGCAGGGAGCCCGACACGGGGCACAATCCCATGACCCTGAGATCATGACCCAAGCTGAAATCAAGAGTCGGATGCTCAACCGACTGGGTGAGCCACCCCAGGGGCCCCATTCCTGAATTCATTTTAAAGCTCTAGGTTTTGGAACTTAAAGAGGCCACCTACAGAAGTGAACTGTCTCCAGAATTCCCAGCTTTAGTAGGGTAGATTGAAGCTTTGTGTGCATTATCTAAATTTTATATTCAGTCTCACCCCCAAGTAGGTGCATTTTGATCAATTCTGATGACCCCCCCCAAGTTAGCATCAGATTCTATGGGTATTTTTTTTAATTTTATTTATTTTTTTAAAACTTTTATTAACATACAATGTCCTTTGTATTTTGTAACAATTTTTTAAAAGATTTTATGTACTCACTTATTTGAGAGAGAGAATGAGATAGAGAGAGAGAGCATGAGAGGGGGGAGGGTCAGAAGGAGAAGCAGACTCCCCGCTGAGCAGGGAGCCCGATGCGGGACTCCATCCTGGGACTCCAGGATCATGACCCGAGCCGAAGGCAGTCGCCTAACCAACTGAGCCACCCAGGCGCCCTGGGTATTTTTTTTTTAAAGATTTTATTTATTTGACAGAGAGAGACACAGCGAGAGAGGGAACACAAGTAGGGGGAGTGGGAGAGGGAGAAGCAGGCCTCCTGAGGAGCAGGGAGCCCGATGCAGGGCTCCATCCCAGGACCCTGGGATCATGACCTGAGCCGAAGGCAGACGCTTAACAACTGAGCCACAGGTTCTATGGGTTTAAGGCCTCATTTCCCCCACAGGACTGCCCTTACTTCAGAAGCCAGCTCTAAGTGAGTGAGGTTCCCCAGGACACTCATGCTTTTGACTGGCTATAAAATTGGGGGTTCCCACAACCTCAAGTTTGATAATTCTCTTAGAACCACTCAGAGGACTCAGGAAAGCACCACACTTAGGATTACACTTTTATTATAAACATAGGTTGAAGTCTGGGAGGGAGCACGGAGCTCGCATGCATGCTGCCTGCCTGCCTGCCCCTCGGTGGAGTTAGGGCATGTCACCCTTCCAGCACAACAAAGTGTTCTCCAACTGGGAACCTCTGTTCAGCCTTGGTGTAGTTTTTACGGGGACTTCATTATATAGGTATGATTGATTAAATCATTGCCCAGTGTGACTGTAATTGAACTTAATCTCCAGTCTCTGTCCTCCCAGAAGGTTGGGCTGGACCAAAGTTCCAACCCTGTAATCACCGTCACAGGATTAGTCCTCTTGGAAACTGGCCCTATTCTGAATGGTCCTCCACTAGTCACCTGATTAGCCTAACAGAGACAGAATTCTATCACCCAGGAAATTCCAAGGGTTTTTGAAGCTCTCTGCTAGGAATCAGGGACAAAGATCATATGTGTGTGTGTGTGTGTGTGTGTGTGTGTGTGTGTGTGTGTGTGTGTATACATATACATATACATATGTCTCTTCATCCAACATGGGGCTCAAACTTATGACCCCAACCAAGGTCAAGTTGCATGCTCTACTGAACCAGCAGCCAGGGGCCCCGATATATTATTATACTACATTATTTGATCTTGCATGTTTTATAGAAGTGACTTCATTTAACCACAAAACCTCATTTACTGGAATACCTACTTTTGGTTTATACAGACTGGCATGGGTCATTTGAACAACAAATTGGTCTTTTGATGGTGGAATTCCGTGCAAATGTGGAAAGGTATGTTCTTGTGGCTTGGGGTTAATGAGTTACTTATTACACTAAGGTCTCAATTTGTGAAAAAACAGTAATACAGGACTATCAGTTTCTAGATACAGACAAAATTGGAAAGAACTGTGAAGATTAAAGGACACTTTAGAACTTTGTTATACTGTGTTCTAGTAGAAAACAATGTACCAGGTTGAGGTAAATTGGGTAAATTCTGTTACCTAGCATGTGATAGACTTTTCATTTGTTGACTAACTAAATAGAAATCCCATTTATTTATTTCTATTTTAAAAAGATTTTATTTATGTGACAGAGAGAGACACAGCGAGAGAAGGAACACAGCAGGGGGAGTAGGAGAGGGAGAAGCAGGCTCCCCGCTGAGCAGGGAGCCCGATGTGGGGCTCGATCCCAGGACCCTGGGATCATGACCTGAGCCGAAGGCAGATGCTTAATGACTGAGCCACCCAGGCGCCCCTAGAAATCCCATTTATATTTACATTCCCCTCTGTGAGAGAAATGTTGGTATCAGGCACACCAGAACAGGCTGGCAACTAAAAGGTGGCTGAAGAGTAGAATCTATGGGGATGGGCAGTCTATGGTTTCTATAAGCTTCCAGATCTTGTATCCGGTTTTTAAGCTTGTGTTTTTTGTTTTTTTTTTAAGATTTTATTTGACAGAGAGAGACAGGGAGAGAGGGAACATAAGCAGGGGGAGCTGGAGAGGGAGAAGCAGGCTTCCTGCCGAGCAGGGAGCCTGATGCGGGGCTCGATCCCAGGACCCTGGGATCATGACCTGAGCTGAAGGCAGATGCTTAACGACTGAGCCACCCAGGCGCCCCTAAGCTTGTGTTTTTCTTTACCCCTAAGTGCTCAGTGGAGATGTAGGAGACAACACAGCATGGACTTTGGGAGGGGATCGGAATGCGGAGAGAAAAACCAGTAGCGAGCTGGTGAGAGCCAACCCTTAGGACTCTCAAGCGTGGCAGCAAGGACAACTGGCCGCAGTGGCAACGCACTGTGGACACTGCACGAGATGGCTTGTAGAACACATTAGCTTTCTTGGCAGGTCACAAAAATCAGTGATAAACCTGGCAAGAACGGTCAAGATGAAACTCGTGTGTCATAAATTCTATTATTCACAGAAACGGTGCCATTTTAGTCACAGGCTGGTAAGGTAGGGACCTTATCAGTTATATCTTGTTAAATTAAAAACTATTAAGTTTTCCTCTAAGAGTCACCCTTTATTTATTTAATTTTAGGTAGGCTCCACACCCAGCGTGGAGCCCAACACAGGGCTTGAACTAGAAACCCTGAAATCAAGATCAAGAGTTGGACTCTTCACTGACTGCGCCACTGAGGCACCTCTAATGGTAGCTAAGTACTAAAAAAGGAGGGAGCTCTTTTTTTTTTTAGTGGACTGCTTCATGAATTTGCGTGTCATCCTTGAGCAGGCGCCATGCTAATCTACTCTGTATTGTTCCAATTTTTAGTTATGTGCTGCCGAAGTGACCACAGGAGGGAGTTCTTTTAATAACACTTTGCAATCAGAAAATTTTGGGGTGGAAAAAACAAGGAATAACAATGCTATTATGGACTATTAAAATACCACATGGTCCGGAACAACAAAAATGCAGACCCGAAGTGGAGACAGAAGTTTAGTGAAAGAATTTCCACTTTCTGCTCTGGTTGGGACCAGAGTGAAGAAAGCAGAAGAAAATGGACGGCAGAGCTGGGTTGGCTCCAGCACGGGTTAGGTCTTGAACCAAAATACTGACAACAGGAAAAACTGGTCAGGGTCCTGTGAACTGGCACCATGGAAACCCCTGCTCTGATGAGCAACACAAGTGGGTAAGTTGCTGGAACAGGGCCAGTCTCAAGTTACGTTATGTTCTCCAAAATGGCTCAAAGAGGATTTGATATTTTTCAGACTATAGGTTATGATCCATTAGTCGCTCATGAAAACATCAGGGTACATGGTGAGTGAGGATACATATTCTGTGAGATCTTTCTCTTGGTTTTATATGTGTATATTTGGTTATATACGTGTATTTCTTGCTACAGCTGGAAGCTACAGGTTTATAGAGCTCTTGCAGGACAAGGGCTTTCCCAGTCCCTCATTACATCAAACACTTCGTATTAATCATGGCAGAGCTAAAATGAAAGAAGAACCATACATCTCAATATCTACCAGTAAATGGTACCACCGTGAAGCTCACATTGTTATTAAAATATATAATGTAAATGTGGTATTGGCAGTATAAAAAGTAAAGGCTACGGAAAACTCTCAAGAGAGGTCAAAGGGCATACAAACAATATACAGATCGTTTCCTTAAAAGATAAATTTTAATATACAGAATAAAATCCAAGATTTCGTTTTTCACCTTCCCCCAAATTTGTGGGCACGAATACTTCTGAATCTGACCAGGAAAGTTTATATTTTGGTCCAATACATTATTACACAAGTAGTATGATCAAGTCCGGCTTGATTATCATAAATCATAACAGTTAACAGAATTTACTTTCAAAATTGGTTATTCTTATAGATAAAATTTCCAATTTTTTTCTTAGCTAAGAGTTTACTCAACTTTAGCCTCAGAACCAGATTCAAAATAAGGTATCTTCTTTGACAGCTGGTCATCATTTTAGGTTTAATCTAGGCAAATTATTTAATACTTTATTGAAGATCATACAAAAACTCCACAATAAATAATGAAAAGAGTATGCAAAATCATTAGCCTCTGTTTGCAATACAGAAAATACATGTCAGTTCTGGACCAAAATAATTCCATTGAAATACAAAAAGTGATAGGGAAGAATGGAAGGATTTGCAGTGACTGCTTCTGGTGGTTAGCTACAACCAACCAACCACCATTGGCTATTTTGGAAAGTGAGGGTGGGCTTTAATTTGCAGATAAAGAATGTCTTCGGTAGTTTAAAAAAATAGAAACTCTAAAAAGGCTTGTGAATCATATACAAAAGCAGCTGTTGGAGACCAAGGTTGAAAACCAGAAGTTGTGTGTTAGCACCGCCAGCAAGCACAGGTTCTGTGACTCATCTGCCCTCCTCTTTTGCGCAGAATGCAGACTTGATGTTGTATACATCATTTACAGGTATAAAAACTGTCCAGGAATACAGGGTTCCTGTAGGGTAAAGTCTTAAGCCCTAAGAGGCACCAAGCGGCTACAAAGGCTAGGCAACCGTTCGGATCACAAGTTCCGACGATATAATAAATCCCGTGTTGCCTTATCAACTTTTTGCTGGTAGTCCTCCAATTTATCAAGTATTTTCTGGGATAGCTGTAGGAGAAAAGAAGGGAATCATTACAGAATAGGTCAAGGACTAAAAAACAAAACAAAACAAAACAAACCCTGAAGTTTTTATTAAGCACTGTGACTTCACTAACCAGCCTCCCCCTGATAAAGATGTTCGCCACTCTGCCTCGTTTACTCAGTTCAGTACAGGAGTCTGCTGTGACTACTGATTAAATCAGACTTCTCTGTTGCATGCAGTATCCCAATCCTGTCACCTACATGCAAATCACACCAGTATTTTTTTTTATTTAAATTCAATTAGCCACCATATAGAACATCATTAGTTTCAGAGGTAGAGGTCAGTGATTCATCAGTGGCCTATCAAACTCAGTGCTCGTCACATCACATGCCCTCCTGCGTGCCCATCCCCCAGCGACCTCATCCCCCCACCCCAGTAATGCTTCTCAGAACCAGAGAGGCTACATCTGGCTTAACTAATCATTTTGTAAAGGGACTGGGCCAGCATGGTAAGGGCAACAAATGGCTTCTGCTCTCCCTTTAATCCTTGAGAACCGAAGAGGAAGCTTTAGGAGTAAGTGCTGGTGCAAGGGTTTATAAAAGATGGGTGCCTCGTGAGAGGACTGACTTACAGCAATGTTGTGACTATTGGCACTGTTCTCTCCCAGAGCCTGGAGAAGCTGGTCAATAGAAGAGTACGGGAGCCACACCATCGGAGCTGTTGCTGACAGTGGAAACTGAAACGGAAAATACCTATTTGAAGAAAATCTCAAAAGTAGACCATTTCTTCTGGGCAATTAGCTTCACAGGCTTGAATCACATAAAATTCTTATTTCTTTTTTACAATAAGAAATTGCACATACACACAGACACACATTTGTGCCACTCCCACCCCCTTGCTTCTCTTTTCAACTGGGAAACTGGTCCTTTTCTCAGTTAAATCAAATGTATTATCTATCCATCCATCCATCCATCCATATGTATTTTTAAATTCATGTCAGCTCTTATCTTGAAGGAGCCCTAAGGCCTATTAAGGAAAAATGCACTCAAACTCTAAATGTCAATGAATGAGACTATTTGCAGTCTGAAATTTAATTCAGATTATCTGGAAAAAAAGTTTAGAAAGGGAAAGCTCACCTTTCAAAGTTCTCAATACTTTCCTGAGAGCTTAAGAGCTTTGCTTGAACTTAACTAGCCCTAGATTTTAGACCTGGCTCTTCTCTTTACCATCTGTGTGAACTTTGGCAACTTACTTAACCTCTGAGCCTCTGTTTCTTCATGGGTTAAAAAAAAAGGTTAAAACAATCTCTCAGAGTTGGCTGTAAGGATTAAATGAGAAAACAGTTGCAGAGACCCAGCACAGTCTTTGGCACACAGAAAAGAACATTTTGTTTGTAATTACCTCACTCCTCCAAATACTAACTAAAGCTACATTCTTTGATGGAGAAAAATGAAATGTATTCCCATTTTATAAACAAGAAGCTGGAGACTCCTATAGTGCCAGTTCCTGATTGTGGAGAAAACCAGTCGTATAACTACAAAGAGTAAAGGTTAAATCCACTGTCCTATAGTTCAATCTACTTTCACATCCTGACTTTATTAGGGTAATAATACAGAATTAAAAAGGAACATGCATACATGCCTACCTCAATTCCAAAGTATTGATGTCCTTTCCCCAGTACAGCATCTACATATTCTGAAACCAAATCCACAGCTTCTTCTAAAAGGTCATAGTTTAAGTACAAACGGAGCAACTCAGCAGCATCAACCTTCTGTAAAGAGTCAGAGATTACGAACATCTACCTAGGCAATGACCAAAGGATGCCGAGTGTCTAATTCCCTGGCATGAATACTTCTCAGTGTAAGTAAATGAGCATCTGGGTTCCCTTATCTTGGGTTAAGAGCTGGATTCCTCAGAGCCCGGTCATGTCTGGGTACCTTGTGAGACTTTATCTTGTTAAGTGGCCTATCTATCTATCTATCTATCTAGTTATTTATCTATTTACTTATTTATATGTTTTAAATTATTTTAAAATAGATTTTATTTGTCAGAGAGAGAGAGAGAGAGAGAAAAAGCACAAGCAGGGTGAGTGGCAGGCAGAGGGAGAAGCAAGCTCCCTGCTGAGCAAGGAGCCTGACTCGGGACTCGATCCCAGGACCCTGGGATCATGACCTGAGCCGAAGGCAGACGATTAACCGACTGAGCCACCCAGGCATCCCAGACACATTTTATTTAATACTTTTCTACAGTTTCAACATACCTTCTCAGAAATGCTGAACACTAGAGAGCAATATATTCACATTAATTTTCAGAAATATAGGAATGACAAATGCAAAAGAAGTTAAAAGAATTATCAACTTTAAATACCTGAGTTAAATTTGTTTAACTCAGAGTGAAACAAAAGTGATTACAACCTCAGTTTGGAAGGTCTCTACTAATTAGGAAATTATGCTTTCTATATTCTGATTTGACCACAGTCCTAACTTTCACCATCTTAACTGCTTTTTCTACTTTCTAACCTAAACAAAAAATAACGCCCCCCCAAAACAGACCAACTTTCCTGATTTTAAGCTTTACATTCTCTCTTTCCCTATTCCACCCAATGTATTTCAGATATACATTTTCAAACCTAAGCATTCATCGTATCAAATTAGAAGCTTGGTAAAATATAGATCCCAGATTCTAGCTCCAGGTTAATTTGATTGTGTAAGTGTGGAAGGGTGGGGTGGGGTTCAGGGATCTGTATTTGAAGAAGCCCGCTACCCAAATAAATTCTGATGCAGGCAGTCCAAAAACCCAATTTTGACAAAAACTTAAACCGTTTTGTAGTTTTGAAAACTACTCACTTCTGTGAATTTTTTGAGTAATAAACAGTAAATACTGTGTCACACGTAGAGTCACTGTTCTAAATATATACTCATTGTTCAGTGAGAAAACAAGCAGGCATTAACTGAATCACTAACCCGCAGAACTTTAATTCTAAACACCCAGTACTTCATATGGAATTAAAGTTAAGCTGTTCTTAGTGTTTTTAACTAAGATTGAGACACTGCCCAAAGCATATGTCAGTATATTTCCATAAATTATCACCTTTTCTTTTTAATCATCTCATGAAGTTTATCCATAATGGTAAAGATCAGCTTCTTACTCTATATAAGTTAAGATACCACTTACCTTGTAACTGTTTATAAGCCAATTAGGCAGAGGCACTCCGTGAGACAAGAGCTTGTTGATTACACAGTGGTGATATAAGTTATTCTGGACTTTGTACCTTTCTAGGTAAGTTGATAATAGTCGCCATGCTTCATCTGTAGCACTTGAAAAAAGCAGAAAGGACTAATGAGTTCTAGATTCTTAACAGATATTTACAGCACCATTCAAAGCATGTATTTACAAGGAAAAAGAATCTTTAGAAGCTCACAACTGAATTGATAATATAACTAAATGGCGACTAATATTATTAGGGTCAGTGTGGTTTAGGGGTAGTACTAGAAACCAAATGACATGGATTCTATTTCTCTCCCACTAAGTACATCTTTACTTGACTACACAATTCGATTAACTTCTTTGTTTCAGATCTCTAAAACAAGGAAACTGGCTCAGATCACTGTTTCCAAACCCAATCAAGCATTAGAATCATGTAGAAGTTCTGATTTAGAAGACAAGGGTGATATATCTGTATTTTAGTAGTGATACTGGTGTGCTAACTTAGGGATTGAAAACTAATGTCAGAGCATTTCCAAACTGTAAAATGTTCCAGTTCTAAAGTGCTGAGCTGTGCAACAGAAACTGTAAATTCGATTCAAGGAAGGGAAGTTTCCTGAAGGTCAGGGTTAGAGAAGGATTTTAAAGAGGCTGAAGTGCATTCAGTAGACACTAACTGAGTGCACGAGGGAAGAATTTGGAGGGTAAGCCCTTTTGGGGCGGATGAGCACTAGGGCTGTACCTAGACTCCTTAGTGGTGATGACCGATGAGAGCTGATTGGCTGCTAGCCAGGACCAGGCTTCTGCTTGCGCCGCCTCGCCTCCTAACTGCAACTTGATGCATCTGCAATGAAACGGTTCCACACACGGTAAACTAATTTGTGAAAAAGAACCACATTGTTTTCTTACTAAAATCAGAGATGAGATAACTTTAGCGCTAGTCTGCCACTGAATTCACTACTGGGGTGTTGGCTTTTCCTCACAGCCACACAACTGCATGATCTACAAGGCCATCGGTAAGTGTTAAGAGATCATTTACTTTCAAGGGGAAAATTCTGAAAGTTGAATATTTAGGTACAAAGAATTATTAAAAATGCTTACAGGGGCTGATGGCTGTCCTAAAGGACTGAAAAGAACACATGCCTTTTCTAAAACGGACACAATTTAGGCCACATATCCTACTGTCCCGTGGGAATGTGGGCCTAGAGATGCCAAATTTTTTGATTTCTCAAGAGAAGCCATAAATCAAGATTAAAAAAATTATAATTAACTAAAAGAAATTTTAAAAAGTCACTGTGGTGGACTAGAAAAAAACATTTCTTTAAAGCGCAACTGGCTATGACCACTGGTTCACACCAGGCAGCAGTGCAATACTTCTGCATTAGAGAATGAAGACCACAGAAAGACAATTTCGTACATACTTGAAAGCAAGTCCCTCGAAGACTGGCGTTAAGGGGAGCTTAAAAGTCTGACAGAGTGATATGGCAGTGTCAAAAAGGCCAGCCTGAACCAAGAGAGAGACCATCTCCTCTGCTGACGAACTTCCTGTGGAAATGGAAAAGAACTGTTTAGAGGCAAAGATGGTGTCTGTCAATGACCCAAAGCCGCCTCTGGCGACGAGCCTCTCCGAGTAGCAGCGAGAGGCGCCCAGCCCGTCTGGCATGCTGCTCTAGCATACTGCGCCGGCCGGCCGGCCCCGAAGCCTGCTGACAGTGTCCCCAGACTGCCACATTACTACCTGCAACCGCAACTGCCGAGGGGTCATGCTGAGCGAGAGTGAGGCGAATGCGGGCCAAGGAACACTCTTTCTCCAGGTCGCCCAGCTCCAGAATTTCAATCTGCCGATTGGCTAGAAGCCAAAGAAAAATATTTTTGATTCCCAAAGTACAAAGGAAGTGCCTATCATCAGTGCCTATTAACTCAGCCTGTCAGTTTCCACAAAACATTAAGTAATTCAACGTGAAGTCCAAGGGCACTGGAGGAAAAACGGGGGGCTCCATGAAAGCAAACTTAAAAATAAAGAAACAGCCCAGCTTCCAGCATGCAGCTCAGTCAGTCAAATCAAACTACAGTAACAACAGCCGCAGTTGAGGAGATGCTTACAAATGTGTTTTACACAGAACTTCATTTAACTCTTACAACTATGAGATGCTGTTACTATATCAGAAAGAAAGGAACATGCCCACAGCGAGAGGCAGAATTAAAACCAGGTGTGTCCAAGTCTAGAGCCCAGCCTCTTTAGGGAGGAATATCATGTCTCCCTGGTAATATCCAAGGGCCCTGATAAAACAAGTTTAATACTAAGCTGACTTAAATACAGCAAGCAACACTTTTTAAAGCATTTTCATTTCTCATACAGCCATACAAAGTTTTCAGAGAGCAACCAGACGACTTTTAGCAGATTAAAATACTGAACATAAGCTAAAAGAAACTTTACAATATTTTTACATTGCTATACATATTACAACTACTACATAAAAACACACATTTAATACAGATAATACTATAACACAACTACATAATTACTGTCTAACCCAAGAATCCAAGGGAGACCCCCCCCCACTCACTTGGAGCAGCTGTGCATTCTCCGTCATGATTCCTCTTAGGGGATGCTCCAGGACGATCATACTGAGAAGACAAAACAAGTGATTAAAAGTTAGTGAAAAGTTGAAAAGTTAGTACAGTTGACCCTTGAACAACATGAGGGTTAGGGGTGCCAATGCCCTGCACAGTTGAAAATCTGCATATAACTTCTGACTCCTCCAAAACCTTAATAGCCTGCTGTTGTCTAAAAACCTTACCAAGAACATAAACTGTCATTAACATATATTTTTGTCATTTGTATTATATGCTGTATTCTCACAATAAAGGGAGGTAGAGAAAAGAACATGTTATTCAAAAAATCATAAGGAAGAGAAATACATTTACATGTTTAAAAAGATTCCTTAAAAATTATTTATTTTTAAAAATTTATTTATTTAGAGAGAGAACGTATGAGTGGGGGCAGGGGCAGAGGGAGAAGGAGAGAGAATCTCAAGAAGACTCCACTCTGAGCCCGACTCGGGGCTTGATCCCATAACCCTGAGATCATGACCTGAGCTGAAATCAAGAGGCCGGCGCCTGACCGAGCCACCCAGGTGCCCCTACATTATTATTATTATTATTATTTTTAAAGATTTTATTTATTTATTTGACAGAGAGAGACAGAGCGAGAGAGGGAACACAAGCAGGGGGAGCGGGAGAGGGAGAAGCAGGCTTCCTGCTGAGCAGGGAGCCCAATGCGGGGCTCGATCCCAGGACCCCAGGATCATGACCTGAGCCGAAGGCAGACGCTTAACGACTGAGCCACCCAGGCGCCCCGTGCCCCTACATTATTGCATTTATTGAAAACAACCGTGTATAAGTGGACCTGCGCAGTTCAAACTCGTGTTGCTCAAGAGTCAGCTGTATCTTATTTTGATATCACTAAGTGTGATCCAGAGCTTTCATGCTTCAGTTCTCTACACATAAATTATGCTTATTTCAACTAGCATGGCTCTTCTTACAAAGGTACTGTAACTATCAAAGGAATGGAGTTGTTTGCCAAGTTGGCCCACTTTGCTCTAACATGTTATTGGGTCTAAGGACGTGGACTTAACCTCCAATTAAACCACATGACTTTCCTTGGTTCCAGAGTTATATTCTCTACCCCAGACCCTTGGAAACAGCTAGTACATGCAGGAATGATATACAACACGAGAAGTTGCACATATATGACCCCATCACCATTTTTTTTTAAGTACACAGCCTTTAAAACGGTAATTGTAGATTGAATTAACAAAAATAAATGAAATAAAAGCAGCTGCCATTTACTGAGCACTTTTTGCAGGCCAGGCACTGTCACTGTTCTAAGCAATCTGTATGAATTACCTCATTTAGTATCCAAACAATCCTGTAGGGTGGACATTATCATCATCACCATCATCCCTATTTTATACAAGAGGATAACTCAGCAGCAAAAAATTAAGTAATTTGCTTGAAGTTAGGTCTAACTCAAAACCATATGCAATACTTCTTCCTAGAATAATTCTAAACTTGAGAACTAAAGGGGTGGTAATATATAACAATGGAATTGCTGCAAAAATAGATGAAGTTCACAAATATCCCAGTAGAAATTTTAAACAAAACGAAGCAATATAAGGCGATAGTTTCAAAAGGACCAAACCAAGTAAGTTAAATGATTCTTCCCAAACTGCAAGGTGGAAAGCTTTCATACCATTGCACCAGATGCTGGGTGTACAATCCATGCATATTCTGGACGAATAAGTCGTAAACAGTTAACAGCAGCCAAATAACAGTTGCCTTGCTTCTCAAGTCCCCGCAGAGTTCGAACCTCTCTGCCGAGACGCATTCCGTATTCAAACATCACCGTACCAGCTAGGAGGCAATAATAAATTAAACATCAGAACTTCAGAAATGTGTTTTAGAGGGGTGCCTTGGCTGGCTCAGTCAGAACAGCATACGGCTCTTAAATTTGAGCCCCATGTTGGGTGTAGATATTACTTAAAAATCTTTTTAAAAAAATGTGTTTTAGAGAATTTGTTATACTTATCAAATATTAAAACTTAAAACAAAATTGAGTTTAACTTAAAACCACAAAAAATCATGTGTTGGTGAGGATGTGGAAAAACTAGAACCTCTGTACACTCCTGGTGGGACTGTAAACTGGTGTAGCTGCTATGGAAAACAGTATGGCAGTTCCTTAAAAAATTGAAAATGGGATTACCTTGTGATCCAGCAATTTCACTTGTGGGCATATAGCCTGAAAATTGAAAGCAGGGTCTTGAGGAAATATTTGTGTGCCCTTGTTCACACAGCCATTACTCAGGATAGCCAAGAGGAAGGCAATCCAAGTGTCCACTGATGGCTGGATGAACAAAATGTGACATACACATAATAGAGGAAGGAAGTTCTGACACATAATATAACATGGATGAACCTTGAAGATATTAGACTAAGTGAAATAAGCCAGTCACAAAAAGACAAATACATTAGGATTCCGATAGCCAAATTCATAGAGACAGAAAGTAAAATGATGATTGCCCGGGCTGCAGGAGGCGGAAATGGAAGTTGTTTAATGAGTATAGTGTTTCCATTTTGCAAGATGAAAAGTTCTGGACACTGGTTACACAGTAATGTGAATATACATAACACTACTGAATACTAAAAATTGGTTAAGTTAGTAGAGTTTATGTTATGTCTATTTTACTACAATTAAGAAAAAAAAGAAAAAAATCTGTAAATGTTACTTCCGACATTCATTCATTCATTTTAAAAGTGATTCTCTATGCCCAACGTGGGGCGTGAACTCATGATCCTGAGATTAAGAGTCGTAAGCTCTACCAACTGAGCCAGCCAGGTGTCCCTACTTCTACCTTTTAGATACTACATTTCCAGATAGTACACAAGACTAGTTTAGAATGCTAGTTTCAGCCATTTTTACTTAATTCCACCCAGCAAGACCAAGAAATATTTGGATGCTCTGCTCAAGAATGGATTATCTTTATAATACTTTAGTCACACAAGCTGAATGAAATATTGAAAAACACCTTGTTCTGAGGCAGCATGAGACTCCAGAAACCAGAGTCTTTAACATTTTTTTTTGTTTGTCTGTTTGTTTGCCAGAGAGAGAGAGACAGCGAGAGGGGGAACACAAGCAGAGGGAGTGGGAGAGGGAGAAGCAGGCTTCCTGCTGAGCAGGGACCCCGATGTGGGGCTCAATCCCAGGACCCTGGGATCATGACCTGAGCCGAAGGCAGAGACTAACGACTGAGCCACCCAGGCGCCCCGCATTTAACATTTCTTTTAGTTTTCACATGAAACTATTTTTCATTCCAACAGTTTTAAAATTCATATAATTTTATTTAAAATGAAAATGACTGACTTTAGCCCGCCAACAAATGTTTCTGAGTGCCTGCCATATTAAGACATTTTTTAGGATAGCAAGTCTTGCTCCAGAAAGATCTGAACATGAATTCAGGTAGAGTGGTCTTTTTTTTTTTTTTAAGGTTTTATTTATTTATTTGAGAGAGAGAAAGTGAGAGAGCACAAGCAGGGGCACAGGGAGAGGGAGAGAGGGAGAAGCAGACTCTCCACTGAGTGGGGAGCCCAATGTAGGGCTCGATCCCAGGACCCAGAGATCGTGACCTGAGCCATAGGCAGACGCTTTAACCGACTGAGCCACCCAGGGGCCCCCAGCTAAAGTGATCTTAACCAGGTTGATGTAATGGATATTGTCACTGTAAAAGCAAACAGTGAGAGATCTTTAATCATCTACATGTCCCTGTCTGTATGAGTCAAGAATATAAGGAATCCGCAAACGTTTCACCACTAGGAAAATTAACAGCATGTTTATGAATTACTTCCATCTATTCCTTCCAACGAAAATTAGCAAGAAACCTTATGAAAAGTTCTCTGAGGGGGAAAATGGTAAAAAATATTACCAGTTCCAAAGGAGAACCACAATGGTTATCTTGAAAAATGTGATCTTAAAACAGACATACAATTCCTTCTTAGCTGTTCTTTTTTTTTCTGTCTCAAAGATTTTGCTTTTTTTTTCTTTTAAATCTTTTTGAGTATAGCTGACAATGCCACATTAGTTTCAGATGTACGACACAGCGATTCAACTTCCCTATGTGTTATGCTATGCTTACCACCATTTTAGCTGTTCTGATAAAGACTTCATTAGTCATCATACAAATCCAAACTAAGATACATTCTACAAAAACGACTGGCCTGTACTCTTCAAAAATATCAACGACATCAAGGTAAAGTAAGGCAAAAAGAAGTGCTCCAGATTAAAGGAGACTAAAGAGACAAGACAAATAAATGCCATGTGTGATTCTAATCGGGGGTAAGGACGGTATGGGAGGAATGTGCTATTAAAAAAATCACGATAGCATTATATTTACATTTAATTAATGACATTAGTTATATTTCCTTAATCTGATAATCGTATTGAGGTTATCTAAGAAAATGTCCTCAGCAGACGCATCTTAAGCATTTATACATTGAAACATGACATCTACAACTTACTCTCAAAAGAATTAGCAAAAATAAGGGCAATAGCAAGCTGGCACAAGAACTCAAAACCAGCCACAAGAATTCAAGATGCCTCTAGTAAAAAAGTTAAAGTTTCTTTTAAAATCAGACAGAAGATATGGATAGAATGACATCTCACTGGAAATGCCTCAAGAATGTTCTAGAAATTGCATGTCTTTAAGGCTAACAGTTGATCTTCAAAAGGGTGAAGCTAATCTTGTAATTAAACATAATTTCCCCAAATGCTTATAGAGAACACTCATTCATGGTGAAAATAAGGTAAAAATTACATAAGTCAAACAGTATTTTTATAAAACACGATTAAACTGCTAAGGTTGCCCCTAACAAAGACTGTTGGCTTCAACTGCTCACCCTTTCGGTAATTGTGGCGAAAGACGTGAAAGGCATAGAGGAGCTCATAGTAATTGTGAGTCATAAGGTCCACAGCTCGCGCACGTGATTCAATTATTGCCACAACCTAACGAGGGGGAAGCAATTAGATACCAAAGTTAGTAGCGAGCATGACAACCACCACGGCTGTGTCCAGTCATCAGTGGACAAATAAAATTACCTCGTTATGCAGATTCACATAGGGAAACTCTACAAGATCCTGTAGCTGTGAGCGTTCGCAAAGAACTACCACCAGCTGCCGCAGACAATCTAACTGCCTAGGAGAAAAAAAAAGGGACGTGAGGGCAAATTGTCTCAGTGGATTAAACAGGGCTGGTAAACTGCCTTCTCTAAAAAAGACTGGGATTGACTACCTGCTGGAATCAGGAATTTGGGTTAAGGCTTCATATGCTTGGCTATTGTGACCCAAATCCAAATGATGTTTGAAAATGCATGTCCTTAAGGTAGCCTAAATGTCAAATACAGGGGGGAAAAAAACAATAGCAATTAAAATCCCACATCCAGGACAAATCTAAAGGGAAATAACTACATTATAGTTCATTCTTACCTGACTTTTCCAGTCACCACCTACTTCAGTTAATATTGACGAAGCCAACTGAATAACCAGCTCAGGCAAACCAACAACATCTAGTAGACGCAAAACCTGAGGAGAAATAGAGGGAGTTTCCATTAAAATTAATACGGTAGTGCACTTCAAATTGAAATAGGAATTATATCAATCAGAAAGATAACTAGTTAAGATGAAGACTGAATCAAAGATGTTGACTACAAGACAGGATTATTTGGTTAATATTTGACTTTCCTTTAGGGGCGCCTGGCTGGCTCAGCCGGAAGAGCACGTGACTCTTGATCTCCGGGTCGTGAGTCTGAGCCCCACGCTGGGTGTAGAGATTACTTAAAATAAATAAATAAAATAAGACTTTCCTTTAGATTCTACTGTCAAATAACAGGCTTACTGTAAAATTCCCTATTGGTTTTTTTGTTCACGGCTCTATGTTCAGTGTTTAGTACACAGTGGGCTCTTAGTGAGTATTTGTTGAAGGAACACATGCAATTTCACTACTGACTTTTCCTAGTAACTGTTTAGGTCATAGATGAATTTAAAGCCCGGAAAATAAATTGCCAACATAGCCTTATAAAACCCGAAAGAGAATAATGTTTGACATAATCCATTTCTTTTTTTTTTAAAGATTTTATTTATTTATTTGAGACAGAGAGAATGAGAGATAGAGAGCACGAGAGGGAAGAGGATCAGAGGGAGAAGCAGACTCCCTGCTGACATAATCCATTTCTAATACAAGACAGAACAGTGCTCTTCAAACTTTTTTGACTGTCCACCCTATTAACGTCTGTGCGCACATGCACATGTATTTACTTATGTACACACAGCTCTCTAATTAATGTTTAACACACTCAACATATAAATTTATAGAGGATGAAATAAAGATAAAAAAGTTTTGAATAATTTTTATTAGTACTTATTCTTTTCTTTATTAACAGTATAAAACATCTTTTTGTTTTGGATGCTTAGTTTTTATTTTATACTTTTTCTTGAACTATAACATATGTTTAGAAATGTACATAAATCCCAGGTAAACAGCTGACTGAATGTTCACAAAGTAAACATATCCACGTAACAAGCTCCTAAAATAAGAATTGTAACATAGCAGCATTCCAAAGCTCCCACGTGACTCCTTCCAGCCTCTTTTGACTTTTACTGGTTGTTTTTAATTTCATGGAAATAGAATCTTATGGTATGTATTTTTGTGTGTGTCTGTCTTACTTTGCTTAACATGTTTATAAGACTGATCCGTTATTATATGCAGCATTTCCTTTCATTGCTATGGTATTCCATTCAAAGAATATACCATAATTTATGGATCCATTCTGTCAATGGACACTTGGGTTTCTAGTGTATGAGTTTTATGAATATGTTGCTTGGATCATGATTGTACATCTCTTTTGGTAAGTATGTATATGTTTATGGAAATATTTAGAATTGGAATAACCGGGTCATAGGGTATATCAATGATTGCAGCTAGTAAATACCAACAGTTTTTCAAAGTGGTTGTAACTAATTTATACTCCACTACAGGTGATTAGGATGCTTAATGCCTTGATAAATTTTTTTTTAAAGATTTTATTTATTTATTTGAGAGAAAGTAGGAGCAGAGGGGAGGAGGAGCAAAGGGACAGGGAGAAGCAGAATCGCCGCTGAGCAGGGAGCCCGATGCGGGACTCCATCCCAGAACCCTGGGAATCATGGGATCATGACCTGAGCCGAAGGCGACGCTTAACCGACTGAGCCACCTAGGCGTCCAATAATTATCATGGTTTCTTATTATCCTGAGTTGACATTTTAATTCAAGATACACTTACTTAGATTTTAAAATAGCATTCCTGAGAAGTTCAACTGTTATCAGCTGATTCTTGTCAGATCTGATTATAGACTGTTACTGTTTTTACCTTGCAATATGGCTGACGAAGAGCCTGTATCAAAGGGAAAAGTATCAGCCCTATTTTGTCCTCATTTGCTTGTACTTTCTTAATCTGGCTTCTTTGCAGGATTTTTTTTAAAATTGTGGAGGTGATTTGTATTAAAATGAAGCAATATCATGTATACATCAATTTAAGCAGGCAAACATAATCTACTGAAATCAAATGGAGTAGTGTAGGTGCCCCTCTGAACCCCTGCCCTAGCTATGACAACTTCCCTCTTCCTTCAGATGCCTACCTTGAGACTAAATGACAAGTGACCACCTGGTAAAGGACCACATAAAAGCACCAGGGTTGATCCTTATATTAAACCTTAGCACATCTTAATTTATTTCTTCTGTGAGAGTTCTAGTATTTTCTTCAATGGCCCACCTTGGGGTCCATCGGGAGCAGTGATTTATCATGTTTTTTGAATCAGTAACTTTCTTCTGATGAAAGCTATGGAGCTTCTCCACAGAAAAAAAACAAGCAACATTTTGCACACAATTTCAGGGGATTTACCAATTCCTCAAATCTAGCCAGCCTCAGATTAAAAAATCCTTAGAATTCGGGGTGCCTGGTTAGCTCAGGTGGCAGAGTGTGCAACTCTTGCTTGGGGTGGTAAGTCTGAGCCCCACAGTGCGTGTGGAGATTACTTAAAAACAAACAAACAAGCAAAAAACTGGGGCACCTGGGTGGCTCAGTAGGTTAAGTGACCGAGTCTTCATTTCAGTTCAGGTCATGATCTCAGGGTCGTGACATCAAGACCCTCAGTGAGCTCCATGCTGAGCTTGGAGCCTGCTTAAAATTCTCTCCCTCTCCCTACCCCACTCACGTGCTCTCTCTCTCCCTCAAATAAATAAATAATAAAATAAATCTTAAAAAAAAAATCCTTAGAATTCAAAATAATTTTCTCATCAGAAGGATGGTGGAGGGTTATTAAGAGCTACAAATCTCTTTCAGTAGAAATTCATTTATCTTGGGGCACCCGGCTGGCTCAGTCAGTAGAGCATGCAACTCTTGATCGCGGGGTCATGAGCTCAAGCCCACACTGGGCATAGAGCTCAGTTAAAAAAAAAAATCATTTGTCCCTTTTACAAGCAATGAACAAAATGGTTAAGCCTGCCTTTGTCATTTACTTTTTGGTGGGAAATTCAGATGACAACAAATAGTTATCTAAAATCTAAACATCAAGCATGGTTAAATGTTATGGTGACAGAGGCACAGAGACTTCAATGAAATGAGGACTTGAGGCTTGACTATCTGGAAAAAGGGGAACAGCAGGTACAAAGGTCTTGAAGGGAATAGAGTGTATGCCTGGCTTGCATGAGACAGTAAGCAGGCCACTCTCTCTAGAACTGAATGATCAGAGAAAAGAGTGACAGGAAAAAAGGCCAGGAGAGACACCGAGGTCCAAATATTAAACTAAGGCTAAATACAGCATTCCAAGTTAATTCCTTGAGATTTAGGCAAGACTACTATCAGTAAAATTCTGATGACCAGGCTAACAAACTGGTATCATGATAGGAATTTCACTTAAGTTAAAAACATTACCAATTTCATTAAAATACACATTTTCTTTAATTTCTCCAGGGAATTAATTTCTCTTCTCTTGGAAGTTCAGGGAACAATTAAATTTTTACATTACTTTTCTCCCCAAACACAAAAGCAATGATTTCAGATACATTTTTACACAGGGTGGTGTATAAGAAGGACCAAACCACACCATAATATACCTTATCATAATACTGCATCTTGGGGGTGGACACAATCTCCCCATCTTCTGAGCGAATCAAGCGATCCAAGAACTCCTCTTTGCCCACTTCAGATGCTGCATGGCGGAAGCAATCCAGAGCCTGGAGAAATAAAAGAACACAAAATGACTTATAATGGACTGTTCTAATTCTAGGTGCTTAAAAGTTGGGGAGGGGGAGGGCAGGTGCTAAAGGAAAGCCAAAAAAGAAAAATTAAGACTGTTGACTACATTTACAATTTCTGCCATTCTAAATTCTGACACATATTTAATATTTTTCTTCATTTATCTCATTTTTAACTTAAATGATATTTTTAATAAGAAATCTGATGGATAAATATACAGTTGCATAGTAACCTGTTAACATTTGTAGAATTCGAGTGGTGAGTATATGATTGTTTAAGTCTTTAAACTTTCTGCATATTTGAAAATTCACATAAATAGGATGTCAGGGAACAACTTAGAAAGGTAAACTTCCATAATGGGGCGAGAAAGTAGCATAAAATTTAAAAAAAATTTGTCCTTAAAAACACCTACACAGGGGCAAAAGGGTTTTAACGTTTTCTTCTTCATGTTTTCCCATGTTCTAACTAATTTGCAAAGCACATGAAAGCTGAACAACCCCCACACGGCTCCTGCTGGCACTAATCGTCTTTACCCACATCTGGAGGATTCTGTGCCTTCCACCCCCCAACCTAGTTTAGATGGAGACCAAGTGCCCTCTTTGCACTGAAGTTGGTTCATCATTCAAATGCAATTTACCTTCTGTCCCTCTCCTGTAACCAGGTAACACCGTCCCAGCATAAATCGACAGGAACCAACATTGACTTGACACCAGGGACGTAGCAGTTGAATATAATCCTTAAAGGCATAAAAGTTGCTCTCTGATTAGAAAATAAATATAAGGAGATAACCATTCCCAAGTTTTTCAAAGAGGGAAAGAAGATAGTGGTCAATCAACACAAAAGGTGTATTTCCTGAAATCATCTGGAAATTAAAATCTAATCCTGTTAATCTACTCTAATACCACCAACACATGTAAAAACACATACACTTATCCAACTTAGCAATTTTCAACTTTTGGTCTTTACTGGTTTAATGACGAGATTCCTGTAAAGGATTTATATGAAGACAATGTTATGTTTGTTTTAGTATAAAGAGAACCAACAGGATTAAAAAAGCAAAACAAGATACCCTAGGAAAAAAAATTAGGAATGACATGTTAAGAGAGAAGTAAAGAAAATGTCTCTGGGGTATATTTTGGTGCAATCAAGTTTAAATTACTGTGGTTCTTATTATCAGCCAATTAAAATACAGGTAACATTTATAAAGGAAAAAATTCCAGAAATCCCATTCTTTACAAGAATGATTAAACTGTACTCACCTGCAATTGTACATACTGACAATTCCCCATCAAACATTCCAGAAAGAGACATCCGGGATTGCTAGGCCATCTAGTCACTGGATAAGGAGATTTTTCTACTTTTCTGGCAAACTTAAAATATATATACATATTGGGCATCAAACTCCATGCAGTGACTTGATTTTTAAAAAAGAAGGTAAGAGAGGGTGGCAGAGCACGTGTTCTTGTATTAGACAAACACGGTTTAAAGGTTATTCTTTTTTTAAAGATTTTATTTATTTATTTGACAGAGACACAGCGAGAGAGGGAACACAAGCAGGGGGAGCGGGAGAGGGAGAAGCAGGCTTCCCGCCGAGCAGGGAGCCCGATGCGGGGCTCGATCCCAGGACCCCGGAGATCACGACTTGAGCCAAAGGCAGACGCTTAACGACTGAGCCACCCAGGCGCCCCATCGTTTAAACGTTATATATTAGAAGCCTAGTCACCTAGCTCAGAATTCAATCTATGGGCTAACCCATGTATTTCATCCCTGGGCGATCACTGCCAGTTCTGGTATACTATACAGACCTTTGGTGCCAGTGGACACCCAGCATCTACCATAGTGTCTGACATACAGAGCCATTCAATAAATACCTGATGAACATACAGTGTTTTAAGAGATCTGGGTATTAAGTATTTGTGTACCAAGAAAATCTGGCTAAGTCCGGAGGAAAATAAAACAAAATAAAATACAAATTGGGATATCTGAGAGTAAATATTATCATTTCCTGTTGGGGGAATAAGCACCCAATCTCACTGAGAATCTTCATTATCCAGGGAGAATAAGAGCCTTAGGCTATTTAGACAGAAAACACCTTTTAACTGGCTTTCATTTTTTTAAAGATTTATTCATTTATTTGAGAGAGTGAGAGAGAGTGCATGCGCCATGAGTCGGGGGAGGAAGAGAGGGAGAGGGATGAGAGAATCCTCAAGCAGATTCCCTGCTGACTGCGGAGCCCAATGCAAGGCTTGATGCCAGGACCCAGAGATCATGACCTTAGGTGAAGTCAAGAGTCGTCCACTTAGCCAACTGACTGAGCCACCCAGGAGCCCCCTAACTGGCTTTTAAATAAAAGGATACAAAAGCTGCAACAAATAATTGGTAGTTGCAGTAATCATCTCAGGCCAATTCAACCCAGTTTGGCTCAGAGGTGCCTTTGGTTGAGAGAAGAGATGAGATATGATATGTTTTCTTGCAACTTCTTGGAAGAATAATTCCACAATTGTCTGAGGGCTAGATACTTAAAAAGAAAAAGTTATGACAATCATCAACTTGTGATAGTGCCAATTTTCAATTAAGATAGTCTAATTCATTTTATGCCTATAATAAAGAACATTATTTCAAAATATAAAATGCACCATGGGTGTAATCATTGGCAACATAAATAAAAGCAGCTTATTATAAAGTGTGAAGTACCATACAAATGCAATAAAAAAAACACTTAAATCAACAGTGTACTCATGTCCTTTTCTCTTCACTGATCTCACTACACCTAAGCGTCTTCCTTAGGGAGTGTTTACAGTAAATACGGTCTCCAGATTCCAAGTTTTATACCAAAATAATACAAAACAAATTTCCAGAATGGTTCTCAAGTATGAGAGACGATGCCTTTTAAATATGTATTAAGACAAGATTACAAAAGCTACCATGAACTTAAATTTTAAAACTAATTTTGTTGAATTAATCACCAGAGTATCAATATACAATAGAAAAGCAGGAATACACACATACATATATGTTTATATATGCAACACCCTTAGTCTTTGCCTGATTTGGGTTTCTCGGGGTTTCATGGGCTCCCTGTCACAGGTCTCAGGCCACAGCTCACTTATGAACCTCCCAAAGTGAAAGCACAGCCTACCCAATCTTTCCACAGTAGAGGTGGCATTTGCCATTACAATCAGATTTAATGAATATGCAATAAAAGCCAAATTTAAAATCAAATGCATACAGTCTAGTCCTTACCAAACTTATTTGCCATTACAGCACCAGAGTCTGTCAGTTCCAGTACTGACAAGTGTTGTAAATTGGACTCCCTGGGAGAACAGAGAAAAAGACAGCAGTTCTTCTACACAAACATTACTACAAGTTCTTCTCCAAACAACACTGTCAACTTAATAAGTTACATATAAAAGCTCTACTGAAAGGACATTGCCAAACAGGACAGTTTATCTTATTGAAAATGTAATTCTTTTAAGTAAAGGATTCTTTTTCTTTTGGTTATAAAGCAGCTCAGCCTACCTTTCATAACTAGTATGTTTTTGTGCGTGGTCTAACTTGCCCTGTGACCTCATCTGACTATTTGGCCTTCAACAGGATTTATCTTTACATTAAACACACACACATATGTAATAATGGTACACCTGAAACTCAGGTAACATTGTGTGTCAACTCTATTTCAATTTTAGAAAAAGCATAAAAAAACGCATGGTTAGTGAAAAACTACCTCTCTCAACAGTTTCTAAGAAAAGACAAATTTTAGAAATTATATATATTTTTCATTTCCACTCCAGAATAAACATTTTTTCTCTTCAAAAAACCACATATATAATAATGTATATCTAGTATTTTGATTCTTTTTATAAACTGCCTTCAACCTTTAGAAATTGAAGCAGCTAAATGCTCTCTGAATTTTATGGGCAAATCATGGAACCGCATAACATTTACAATTTTTAAGACAATGAAAAAAATAATCAAACTCGCATTTTAAAAATAACCAGAATACTGAAACTCACAGTGTGTCAACTGGAACATCAGTTGCCAAGCACTGACTTCCCCACTTAATGAGATAATAAGATAAGAGTAGAGGAGTTGTTCGATGTAGTAGGTCTTGCTGGTCTTGAACGAGCTGACCAGCTCCCAAGATCACCTATACATGATGAGTGGGTGGGTGAGACCATACACAGCGATTAGTGATAACTCTTAAGGTTCAGGTAGAGGTAAAATAAATAACAAACACAGTTACAAAAGGCATACAAAAAAAGCGACATATGTACATAAAGGCAACACACCCATTAAATTTTAGGGTAGCAAAAATATCTACCCAAAGATGTAACAGTACAAAAATGCTGATGGTGAAAGAGAAAGCAAAAGTGTAATTTTCACTGAATCTGTGGGCTCAGAATTCAAGAACAGGAACAGGGAAATCTAAGCCCTTCCTTATGTTACTAGTCTTGGATAAAAATAGTTATCAACATTAGAGGAAATTTGGGCAATACCACCAAAAGCCTTTAAAATGTGCATAGCCTGGGACCAATCAATTCTGAGTTCTGAGAATTTATCTCAAAGATACAGTAGAGGTGTACGGGTATTTATAGGTATGAGGAAAAAACTGGCAACAACCTGGATGGCCACAAATGGGACTGGTTGAATAAAACTGTGCTAGGTTAACTATAAAAATAGTTTTGTAGAATACTTAATGACCTGTGAAAATACTGATGAGCTGTGTAAGGTAGAATAAAAACAATCAGATTACAAAAATACCACGTAGCATATCCTAATTCTAGAAATAAAACGTGTGCAGAGAAAGAAGGGTGTACACCAAAATGCTATCCCAGTTGTCACTGGGTCAATTACAGATGAATTTTAATTTTTTTTTGTTTATAGACAGAGGCTTACATACAAAGGTTCTATGATGAACATCTATTACTTCTGTACTTAGAAAAAAAACAATGGTTATAATTAACAAACAAACAAATGCCCCACAAAAACTACTGAGGAAATAAATGGAAGACTGCAGAGATTGAAAAGAACTCAGTAAGGGCTGCCTTGAGTACCAGGCTCTCAGGAAAGGCTCCTGTGTCTCCCGGGTGGTCTTAAATCATCTTCCTAAATGTCCTCCTTATTTTTACCCGAAATTCTACCATTATCAACGTATTTGAGTTAATAAATTCTGATTTAAAATATATGAACAGCTTTGGGAGTCCCAAAGGCCTTGCAGTTCTTTATACATTAACATGAGTTAGTGAACCAGACTGCTCCCTTGTCAGGCCAGGATGAGATGACCAACTGACAGACGAGTGGGGCTTCTGCCTGAGGGCAGAAAGGCAATCTCTAAACATGGAACATTTAGTAGCGTGGGAAACAAGGACTACGAGACAACAAGACAAGAGTCTGGTGGTCTAAGAAGACTAGGATGGAAAAGGAAGCACAGAATGGAGTTGGGAGGACCCCCAGGTGGTGCAGTTGGTTGAGTGTCTGACTCTTGGGTTTTGGCTCAGGTCATGACCCCAGGGTCATGAGATGGAGCCCCGAGTTGGGCTCCATGCTGGCCATGGAGCCTGCTTGAGATTCTCTCTCTCCCTCCTGGCCTCCCGCAGTGCACACGCTATCTCTCTCAAATAAACATATACATCTTAAAAGAAAAAAATGTGCCTAGGCTAAATTTTGTACTGCAGAAATAAGAGTTCTTTTTCTTCTTTTTCCTTTCTCTTCTACACTAAATGGTATCTTGTTATCACATGCAAAGTAGTTACTAACAATACTAAATTTTGGGAAAGCCACCCTGGGAAATTTCCCCATCACTATACATACAAAGATTAATTGTAAAATAATCTGCTTCATGGATTTTTTTAAGCTTATTTATTTACTTGTTTTTTTTAAAAGATTTTATGTATTTATTTGACAGAGAGACACAGTGAGAGAGGGAACACAAGCAGGGGGAGTGGGAGAGGGAGAAGCAGGCTTCCCGTGCAGCAAGGGAGCCCGATGCGGGGCTTGATCCCAGGACCCTGGGATCATGACCTGAGCCGAAGGCAGAAGCTTAACGAGCCACCCAGGCGCCCTAAGCTTATTTATTTTTTAAAAAGTAGGCTCCTCACCCAGCATGAACCCCAACACAGACCTTGAACTCAAACCCTGAGATCAAGACCTGAGCTGAGATCAAGAGTCTGACACTTAATCAACTGAGCCACCCAGGTGCCCTTATTTATTTTTAAGTAATCTCTACACCCAACATGGGACTCAAACTCAAGAGTCGCATGCTCTTCAGACTGAGTCAGCAGGTGCCCCATGTCATCTATGTTCTTTTTTTTCTAAGATTTTAATTAATTAATTAAAAAGATTTTATTTATTTGACAGAGAATGCCCACACAAGTAGGGGGAGAGGCAGGCAGAGGGAGAGGGAAAAACAGGCTCCCTGCCAAATAGAGAGCCTGACATGGGGCCAGATCGCAGGATCTTGGCATCATGACCTGAGCCAAAGGCAGATGCTTAACCAACTGAGCCACCCAGGCGTCCCCATCATGTATGTTCTTGATCTGTGATTTTAGACACTCGCTACAGGTCATACGTAGGTGACAGAGCAGTGAACAAAGACAAGTCTGCACTCAGAGAGCCGACACTCTGCTCTGTGAGGAGACTGTACAGGTCTCCCCCCAGCAGTACTTACGGCATCCCCCAGCCTCATTAGCAGATGCTGCAATATCACAAGGTCTCGGCAGATGAGGAAGCGAGTGCTGGCGATCTTACACACACCTCTGCACACAATGCATGCTGCTGTGTTACCACCATACAGCTGGGAAAGATTCATTCGAATATTCAAAGGCTGAGCTATAATTAAGAGAAAAAAAAAAAAGGAAAAGAAGTTAAAAGGAGTTAAACTGTTTTCTCTAAATCAAAGAGACACGTTTGTTGTCATTCACCTGGACTGAACCCCTTTTCCATTTCCACTTCTGTCTCATAATCCATTTCCCGCACAAGCAGCCCAATGGCCTGGATTGGGTTCTTGATCTCCTGCAGCTTACTGCAAATATCTTCCATCACATTTTCTCTAGAAGGACAATCAGGAAACTATTACTACTGAGAATACGTAACACAGACTCTATAAGTCCTATAAGCTAAACGCTCTATGAAACAGGAAGACCAGCTACACAATAAAGGAGTGGAGATAATCACTCTGGCATACAAGATACTTTTACTTCATATAGCAAATTTTTCCTCATTCTTTTAGAAATGACAGACAAAATGCATGTGAGCAAATACTTTTATGTTTTAGAATTTATAGCTCAGTTAGTAGTTAACTGAGAATAATTTATGAGTCTGCTTCCAGATCTGAATTCATGTGTTAGATTTTGTTTAAAAGCAGAGACACCTATTGAGAATTATAGCAACTCATTTTAACTTCAAACCACTACTTTGCATGGACTTGAATGTACATTAAAAACTTGATGCTGGCACTAAAATTTGCTAAATTTCTATTAGGAAATGCACTTTACCCTAAATTCTCCTTACACATCAATAGTGATCAAATCTTCCAGAATCTGTTCTGCAGCCTTTTCTGGAGACTGTAGGTTGTAACAGCTCATTTCCATCACTGCTGACATATCCATAGTTACTGACTCCCCAATCAGGCGAAGACATTTTATAAGACACATGACATCCCGAGCAACATCCACATCTGTGAGTAAGAGAAAATTAACATTCATGACTCAAGCCAATGAAGAGACACTGATTAATATTATACTAAAATAAAATATTAATAATTAAATGCCAAGGATCTATCTGAGGTCTTGGAGATGCTTAGGCCTCTTCAGGTTTCCTTACAGTATCTATATTGTGGTAAACTGACCAGGAAAGGTCATAGTGGCAATTAAAGTTTTTTTGCATCCCATTGAAACAAAGCACAGAGTTCATGTAGGAAGGGGCTTAAATATGGACACAGTAATTATTATTACCATCAGATATAGCTGCCTCATCCTCTGCCAAAAGGTTCTCATCAGGTAGGAGATACAAATGATCCACTAAGGAGGAAGGCACAAGGAAAGACAGGTACCCCTGGAAATACAAATCTTCCAATTACACTTTTTTCAATGAATGTTTACAGGTATAAAAAAATTGAGACCTGAATCTTATCACAAGGAAACACCAGACATATCCAAGCTGAGAGACACTCTATAAAACAGGTATAGTTTTCAAAAAATGTCAATGTCATGGAAGACAAAGAAAGGCTGACAAAAGCTCAAGATTAAGCTAAATAAACATGACAACCAAATATATCCAAGATCTTAGACTGGATCCTATATCAGGGGAAAAATTATGGGCACAACTGGTAAAATCAGAATGTAACAGTACAATATCATATCAATAACGAATTACCTGATCTTTAAATTGTGCTGTGGTTATGTAAGAATACACTGCTCTTAAGATACATAGTAAAATATTTAAGGATACAGGGGCATAATGTCTATGACTGTCAAGCGGCTTAAGAAGAAAAATAAATATGTATAAAAAGAGGGAAAGCAAATGGAAGCTAACAAACAACGAATCTGGGTGAAGGGTATACAAAAGTTCTTTGTGCAAAAAAAAAAAAAGTCCTTGTGCTATCTTGTAACTCTTTAAAGTTTGAAATCACTTCAAGACATAATAAGGTAAATAACGTAAAATGCAAGAAAATTATAAATAATGCAGAAGACTATCTAAATACAAATGAACTATAATTCTAAAAGAAAAAAAAGTCCTAAAAGCTAACTATAACATCTGACCTGGCTGATAGTCTGAAAGATCCGCAGACCCACCTAAAGGAGTTCTACACGCTTTAGCTCCCTTACTTTTTTCAGGAGGCACACCATGTTTGTGTGTGGATTCAAATGCAGGGCAAGAGGATGAGAGAGGGCTTCTTGGTACTGAAGACAACAGGCATAGAACTTGCACCAGAATTCCTGTTGTAAATTTCGAAACTCCTCCTGGGAAAATTCATATTCTGTTACACTTCCTTGGAGCTGGCAAAGAAGAAGGCGGGGGGGGGGGGAGAGAAACTCTTAATACCATTTGGGATCTTTTTTCCCCAAAACATAACTGTCTAATATCATTTTACTAAGTTATAGCCAAATGAATATCCCTTATGCATTACATGCCATAGACTATATATATCTCTAATTTTCAAATTAAAAGGTTTAAACATTTATACTTCCTACTAACAAGATCCAGTGAACAACTTGAACAATTCCTCAGTACCAACCTACCCTGTACCAAGAAATTATCATTCTTTCTCTACCCAAACCTCACCTCACTTTCAACAGCTAAAGTGACTTCTTTCTTCAGTTCACTCCATGAAAGATCTAAATTCCTCTCAGTTCCTCTACAGAAAATCTAAAATTAAGAGAGACATTTTAGAGTATTATATACTACCCAAAACTGAATGAGAAATACTTCAATTTAGAAGGCTGAGCCAATACACAGCTTACAATAGAAACTGAAAATGCCTGAACAACCCATCTATGTCTAACACTGTGAATAATTCCTGTATGTAAAATCATAGCCAGTTTGAAATCATTTTTTTTTTGGAAATCATTTATATAGACCAGAACTACAGAAATCCATGAATCTGACAGAATTAGAACAGGGTACAACTGGATTACAAAAAGCAAAAAAAAACCCTGAGAGGCTATTGCTCAGCCAGAAGGTATAAAATGATGCTAAATACACACACCCGACTGGCACAAAACAAGCTAGAGTAGTCTTGTGGCTGGTCACTCTACTAGGAATGACTCTCCTAAAGGAGAGCATTTATTTTATTTATTTTTAAAACATTTTATTTATTTTTTGACAGAGACAGTGAGAGAGCACAAGCAGGGGGAATGGCAGAGGGAGAGGAGAACCAGGCTCCCCGCCGAGCAAGGAGCCCCACACGGGGCTCGATCCCAGCACCCTGGGATCATGACGTGAGCCAAAGGCAGACACTCAACCAACTGAGCCACCCAGGTGTCCCTAAGGAGAGCATTCATGCCTTAGTGATTATTTAATATTTCAGTGTGCAAGAGATATCATAAGACAAATACACTTAATTGTTAACAAGGAAGAAGGCTGATGGGATGAAAAGAAAAAACACCTTAGAAGGGAGTGACCGTTTCACCCACACGTTTTCGCAGAGAGAAAACAGAAAACATGCAATAGCCAGATATTTAAGAATGTATGTAAAAGAAAAGGGTCTAGAAATGGTATCACCTGAGACAAAGTTAAGGAACTGGGTGTATTTAATCTGGAGAAAGATGGGAAAGATTCCTAAAATATTTGACTAGTTGCTTTGCAGAAGACAGGCATGTTCCATGAAGTCCCAAAAGAGAGAACCCACCAAAAGGATAGGGGCTAAATGTGATCTAATACTGGGAAGAGCTTTTAAATAACACAGCTTGGGAACAATAACTCACACAAGAGCCAGTGGGAAACTGATCACTGAAGGCAGAGACAACCAGGAGCTGAATGGTGGTTGGAAAAGCCTCAGAAGGTGTTTGTGTGGAAGGTCAGGTAAGGAGATTCTGAGGGACCTTTCAATTCTATGAGTGATTATTCTTTTTTTTTTTTTTTTTTAAGATTTTATTTATTTATTTGACAGAGAGAGAGACAGCGAGAGAGGGAACACAAGCAGGGGAGTGGGAGAGGGAGAAGCGGGCTTCTTGCTGAGCAGCGAGCCCGATGCAGGGCTTGATCCCAGGACCCTGGGATCATGACCCGAGCTGAAGGCAGATGCTTAGCAGATGGGTCCACCCAGGCAACCCTGATTATTCCATTTTTAATTCACGAAGTTAATGGCAATTTAAGGATGCTGAAGTGACTTTAAAGTAAAGAATCCTTTTGTAAAGCATTAAGTATCTCTTAAGCCATGTGACTTTGAAGATTAGATTTTCAGAGGTTTTTTTTGAATCTGAACTAAGTCAGACCTTCGTTGTATTAACAAAAGGGTGAAAGAGAGTACCATCAAAACTAACCAAGAAAACATTTTAAATTTCTTTCAAGTACTGAGATTACATGCAGTACAGTATGGTATCTTTTTACAATAGTGTAGGCACAAATTTCTCTTTTTACTACTGGCACACTTCAGTAGTCATTGGGAAAGTACCCACAGCTCTACCTCCCTGTTGGGAGTCTTACTTAATGGAAAAAACATTTAAAAAATTACACTAACAAGCACAAGTATCTACAACTGCAAAAATACGTTTGGTGTTTAGTGTATATAAAACAACAAAAATAGCAATTATTAATTATACAATGATAGTGACAAAGTAAGAGATAGTCTTAAATAAACATTAAATCTTTTCTTGCTGACCTGTAAAGCTTTACATAAAGCTGCATTTATGAATCGTCCTGGTGTAAATAGATTCTGCAAATACATCTCCTGTTAGAACAGTAAAACAAAAATTAGTGTCACTCTAAATAGATAAAATCTGGAAAAATTTGAAGGAAGAATTAATCACATTAGCGCTAACATTTGAGTTTCCATTATATAAATATAGCCTTTCTATATTTGAGCAATACCAAGTACTAGGGCAGTTCTATCTTTTGACATTGAGAAGACTGCAGTATCTCTGAGTCAACTAGGTACACTATAATGAAATCAGTGTGTTCCTCATGGAGTACCTCATAGCGTTCCACTGGAAAACACAGCTTGTCAAATGCCAACCTTAAATGGAAAAGGCGAACCCAGTTTATTGGTGATACACACTGGGAAGAGAACAGTTAAACTAAACTGGTTTCTACACAATCCACAAAGTGGCTCACATATAAAAGAAAAGGAACCATGAATAGGCATTACATGTAAAAAACAAAAACTTGCAATAAGCTGTCACTAGCAGGGGAATGAAGTAGAGAGAAAAAAAATGGGAAGTCCTATGTTGCCTAATTATTCTGCCCAAATTTTTAAATCAGATTTGCAGGAAGTAGCAAACCTGACTGACCTTCATTCAAATTTCCTTCCTCCTACTGAGGTTTTAGGGAATGACCTCAGGCCCATAATCTTCAACCTCATTTTAGCATGAAGGCATCATCTGAAAGCTTTTGCTTCTACTTATCCTGAAGGTATCTCTGAAAAACAGGGAGACTGGCCTGTTTTGCTCGCTATTGTATTACCTTTTAAAGTTATTTTCTTCATAGTATATATACTACCAGAATTTATTTGATTTCTAGGTTATACATGTATGTACCAACACGGTTGGTATAGTGGACACATAGTGTTTATGCCTGCCCAGGATCAATTTCCCTTCTTTTACTAACAAGTCCCTATCTTTCTCCGGGGAACCATTCCTCCTCTACCCATATTCCCCATACTCAACTGACTTCACCATCTCCACAAGAGCAAGGTGCAGGTTGGACAGGTTTCTCCTGCCAAGCCATATTACCTATTCCTTCTGCTCAGAGTGACTATATCAGAAATCAGCACATGGTTCAAGCCAGGTAAATGAGAGTCTACTTCAGGACCAGGGACAGAGGTTCTTTCTTTCCTCTGGGGTTCCTAGGTTCATAGAATGCACAGGCTCAAGGAGCCTGCCTGAGAATAAACCCAACAAGGAGGAAAGCAGAATAGAGAAAAAGGAGAGATCAAGCCCTGAAAGCACTGTTCCAGCCATGGTTGAAGCCAGGTAACTCTCAGCTTCTCAGCTGCACAAATCAAAACATTTTCCTTTTAAGCTTAAGTCAGTTTGAGGTGGGTTTCTTTCACCTGCAGCTGAAAGAATTCAGACTAACACAACTGATTCTTCTCAAACTAATGATCAGAGTAAATCATCCCCTTACATAAGACTTCAATGTTGCTTACTCTGGGGTCTTGATCATCTCTGAGAATGATCTCTTCCTCTGGCAGAGAGTGCATAAAAACCGAATTCCATTGACCTGCAGCATTACTACAGGGAAACAAAAAAGACCATCAGTCTACATAAAAATGATAACTAAAAGCTTAGCTGTTGATCTAGTAAAAGTTTAAAAATAAATAAATGAAACTTATTTTCAGCAGTCTGGCTTTAGAGAAGTGCTCTTAACAGATTAACAGGCATCTTCCTGAAATTAAAACTCTAACCACAAATCTATAAATAATAGCTATTAATGTGCATTTACTATATGTTAGACACTATGCTAAGTGCAGTTAAGGGTATTACTCATGTAAGCCTTATGGTAACTCTAAAGGATGTAATACCCTCATTATGCAGATGGGGAAAGTGAGGCTTAGGGTATCTCAAATCTACTCAGTTTCACAACCGGACTCAAACTCTCATCTGATACCAGAGTTCTGCTTTTTACTATTTTGCTGGAATGCTATCTATAGGGGTATTTTCATATTTTGTGAGGTGTGGCTCAACCATCTGGGGCAACTATTCCTTTAATTCTGTTCTAGAATACAGGGTTATGAGGGATCGCTAAGGTTCAATTAGTTTAGTTCCAAGGACATTAAGCTGTATGCCAGGGAATCCTACCCAGGTCATTTCAGGGGTTACACAGTGTTTGATTCAAAATTATTTTTTTAATGTACTTTGTAACTACTAAAAAACATCTTTTATCATGTACATTAAAAATATTAGAGACCAAATATACCTAATATTAGAGATTATCAACACGTTAAATTGTGTTACAATTTTATACTCATACTAGTTTTATATACTGGAGTTCATGATCTTTCAAAAAAAGGGGTTTCCTGTTTTAAAAAAGTTTGAAAAGCACTATACTTGTGCAATCAATGTCTCTTCTTATGATGAGGAAATTGAGAATCCAAGGGCTGTAGTATATCTTTTGGAAGTTGTGGCTGTCAGAAATAGTCTGCTCAGAAGCAAAGAAAACTCCCAAATTAGAATTATTTTGGGTATGTGCCATTTCTCCCAAGATATACGGTATTTTCTTTATCTCATTCCTAAGTAATTCTTCAGTTTGTTCTAAAACCAAAAGGTAAGAAATAACACAAAATGCAAAAGGAGGAATTTCGGAAAATAGTTAACAACAGGCAAATCCAGGGCTGAATCCTTTCAATGCGAACACCTGACTTTGGTTCTACATAAAAAGCTCTGTTTTCTAAATATGAAACTCCTTGGGGTGAGGCAGGATGACAGAGGTAAGTGATCCATACTGTTCATAGTTGATGTATTTCACAACGGTTTGGTTTTCAGCATCATGCCACATGGCCCAGATATCTGTAGAGGTTATGGCAAAGTCAATCAGTGTCTCCTAGGGGGAAATATGAGGGAAAAAGAGGTTAAAATAAGAAAGGGTAATAGCTTATAGTGACTTAAATTTGTATCAATAGGAGGTAAAAGCATAAAAACAAAAGATGGTACCACAAGAACTTGGTAAAACCCAAATGAAATTTTGTTTGCACGTATCATTAAATATTCCATTTTAAGATTTCCATCCCTTTACAACATAGTTGAGTCAGTCAATACTTCTTTCCTGTACTTGTGTTTAGATAAGCCAAGGATGATCCAACCTACCTGAGAAGTGAATAGGGAGGAAATGTGATCTAGACTATAGCGGTTATTCTCAGTGCTCACCAGCTGGAAAATGCAGAACTGTTGAAACATAAGTTGATATTTTATTACTTGAAATAATCAACATGCTACTTTCTAAGAGTTATGAGCATCCAGAAACCAATTTTTTAAAAAATGTGGTAAAATACACATAACATTTATCATCTTAACCATTTTTAAGATACAGTCGAGTAGTGTTAAATACATTCATATTATCATGCAACCTATTTCCAGATATTTTCTCATCTTGTAAAACTGAAACTATACTCATTAAACAACTCCACACTCCCTTCTCCCTCCAGTCCCTGGCACCCACCATTCTACTTTCGGTCTCTATGAACTTGACTACTCTAGGCACTTTTTATATAAGTGGAATCTTTTTAAAATATAACTGGAATTTTTTAAAGATTTTATTTATTTATTTGACAGAGAAAGAGACAGCGAGAGCAGGAACACAAGCAGGGAGAGTGGGAGAGGGAGAGGCAGGCTTCCTGCTGAGCAGGGAGCCTGATGCGGGGCTCGATCCCAGGACTTTGGGATCATGACCTGAGCTGAAGGCAGATGCTTAATGACTGAGCCACCCAGGCGCCCCATATAATTGGAATCTTAATAGTATTTTCTTTTTTTGTAACTGGATTACTTCACTTAGCTTAACATCCTCAAGGTCTCTCCATGATGTAGCATGTGTCAGAATTTCCTTCCTTTTTAAAAAGGTTGAATAATATTCCATTTTATGTATATACCATTTTTGTTTATTCATTCATCTGTCAAGGAACACTTGGGCTGTTTCTACCTTTTGCCTATTGTAAACAATGCTATGAATATGGGTGTATAAATATGTCTTTGAGACCTTGCTTTGAATTCTTTGGGGTATATACCCAGAAGTGGAATTTGCTGAAACACACGGTAATGCTATGATCAATTTTGTTTTGAGGAACTGCCACAATGTTTTCTACAGTGGCTGCAACATTTTACATTTCCACCAGCAATGCACTAGGGTTTCAATTGCTCCATATCCTTGTCAACCCTGCTATTTTCTGAGTTTTTTTTGGATAGTAGCCATCCCATGGGTGTGAGGTAGTATCTCATTATGGTCAGAAGCCTGTTTTTAAGTTTATATTTTTATGAAAGTACCAGAGATAATTAATTTGAGAGAGAGCGCGCGAGAGAGCAAGAGTACGCTCCAGAGTGCAGGGAGGGGCCCAGGGAGAGAATCTTCAAGCACACTTCCCACTGAGTATGGAGCCTGATGTGGGGCTTGATCTCACGACCCATGAGATCATGACCTGAGCTGAAACTAAGAGTCGTCTGCTCAACCGGCTGAGCCACCCAGGAGCCCCGTACCAGAGATAATTTAAAACATATATGCAATACATATCAACACTAGTTAACTTTACTAAAAACTAAACTCTGTAATTCAAGTGTAGTATTTAACTCTACTACCAAAACAAATATTTTCAAACCCAAAAATTTTATTTAATGGATATTTTATTTATTTTTTATTTATTTGACAAAGAGAGACACAGCGAGAGAGGGAACACAAACAGGAGGAGTGGAAGAGGGAGAAGCAGACTTCCCGCAGAGCAGGGAGCCTGATGCGGGGCTTGATCCCAGGACCCTGGGATCATGACCTGAGCCGAAGGCAGGCGCCTAATGATTGAATCACTCAGGAGCCCCTAATGGATATTTTTAAGTAATTTTTTTGGATAAAGAAAATTCACTATAAATTGATGAGTGACAATGATTCTGTCTTTATAACATAAGCAACTGTCCACAAGGAAGTACTAAAAGAAAAATATACAGTGAGAGTCCCTCTTGGGAAAAAAATAGCAGTGTATGAAATATGGAAAATATATGTAGTATTCATATTCATCCTAGCCTAGAGCTATATTTTATAAGTTGCAGATCTCAACCCCTTAGTGGGATATTTATCAATTTAGTAGGTCTTTTTTTATTATTTTATTTTTTTTAAAGATTTTATTTATTTATTTGAGAGAGAGAGAATGAGAGATAGAGAGCACGAGAGGGAAGAGGGTCAGAGGGAGAAGCAGACTCCCCGATGAGCGGGAAACCCGATGTGGGACTCCAGGATCATTACCTGAGCCGAAGGGAGTCGCCCAACCGAGCCACCCAGGCGTCCTGGTTGCACGTGCCTGCTCTACCAACTGAACCAGCCACCCCCCCGCCCCTGTGAGGCTGAAAGTCTTTTAATAATACATTATTTGTCTTTTTCACTGTGTTATTTTTGCATTGATGATGAAAAAGCCTAAATAGAGGGTAAAATTACCGGTGTTTTAACATGAAATCAAGGCAATGGAACCAAACTGAATGCCCTTTCATGATAAAAACAATAAACTAGGAGCAGAAACAAATTTCCTCAACACGATAAAGGGCATTTATGAAAAATTCACAGCTAACATCATACTTGATGGTCAAACACTGAAAGCTTTCTCCCTTAGATCAGCAACAAGACAAAGATGTAAGCTCTCCCCACTTCTATTCAATATTGTACTGGAGGATCTATCCAGGGCAATTAAGAAAAAAAAAAAAAAGGCATTCAATTGATTCAATTGGAAAGGAAGTAATAAAACTATTTGCAGATGAGGTTATCTTGTATATAAGACAGTCTAAGGACTCCAATGTAACACTATTAGAATAGAAAAAAGAAGAATAGAAAAATTCGGCAAGGTTGCAAGATACAAGATCAATATATAAAAATCAACCGTATTTCTATAAACTTGCATTGTGAAATCTGAAAATTAAATTGAGAAAATAATAATTTCATTTCAATAATTTCATTTATACTAGCATTAAAAGGAATAAAATACCTAGGAATAAACTGATCAAAAGAACTGCAAAACTTATACCCTGACAATTATAAAACATTGTAAAAAAAAAAATTAAAGAAGATCTCAATAAATGGAAAAACATCCCATGTTTATGGACCAAAAGACTTAATATTGCTAAGATGGAAATACTGTCCAATATCATCTACAGAACCAACATAATCTCTATCAGAATCTGTCAAATAAGAAATACATATATTGGTCTCTGCCCCAGCTCCTGATACTGAGCTAAAATGTTTGTATTTTCCTGAGTGATGGAAATGATAGGAGCATCTTATATAGAGCTCCTAAATACTTTGGAATTTCCTGGGTGATAAATGCCTTTTTTTTTTTTTTAAAGTAGGCTCCACACCCAACATGGGGCTTGAACTCACCCAGAGATCAAGAGTCACATGCTCTACCAACTGAGCCAGCCAGGTGCTCTGGAAACACCTTTTGTTCTAATGCAGTAACTCCTGGATAGCTTCCGGATGGGGGCTGGTCACCAGGAAGACCAAGCCATGATTGGAAGTTTGGAACTTTCAGCCCCAACCCCATTTTCTGGGGAGGTTGGGGGAGGCTAGAGATCAAGTTAATAATGGATCACGTCTACGTCATGAAGCCTCCATAAAAATTCCTATAGTATGGTATAGGGAGAGCTTCCAGATTGGTGAACACATCCATGTACCAGGAGGGTGGCACACCCCAACACGACAGGGACAGAGGCCTCTGAACTCAGGACCCTTCTGGACTCATCCTTTATACTCCTTCATCTAGTTGTTCATCTGTATCCTTTAACATATGGTAAACTGGCAACTGTAAGTTAATGTTTCCCTGAGTTCTGTGGGCTACTCCAAGAAATCGAGACCAAGGACAGGGTCATGGGATGAATCAAGAGCCCAAGGCAGTAAAAGGGCGCCTGGGTGGCTCAGCTGGTTGAGTGTCCGACTCCCGGTTTTGGCTCAAGTCATGATCTCAGGGTTGTGAGCCTGAGCCCTGTGCTGGGCTCTGCACTCAGCAGGGAGTCTACTTAGGATTTTTTCTCTCCCTCTCCCTCTACTCCCCCCTTTCTCTCTCTCAAATAAATCTTTTTTAATTTTTTTTTAAAGATTTTATTTATTTATTTGACAGCGAGAAAGACAGTGAGAGAGGGAACACAAGCAGGGGGAGTGGGAGAGGGAGAAGCTGGCTTCCTGCTGAGCAGAGAGCCCAATGTGGGGCTGGATCCCGGGATTCTGGGATCATGACCCGAGCTGAAGGCAGATGCCTAATGACTGAGCCACCCAGGCGCCCCTCAAATAAATAAATCTTAAAAAAAAAAAAAAAAAGAGCCCAAGGTGGTAAAAAGAGTATCCAGTTTTGGCTTCGGGTGTGGGTCATGAGCAGGGTATGACGGCTTTCACACATAGGTAGAAGGGTGGGGACTCAAGCAGGATGATGAGGGTATCCACACAGACTAGCAGTCTGTATTGGTGATAGGAGCCCAAGTAGGGGTGGGGGTGTCCTCTGAAAGAGTTGCAGAGTATCAGCCCAAATAGAGTAAAGAATGCATCCAGATGGAGGGGCAACCTGTAGTTGGGCATCAGAGCCCAACAAAAGTGAGGGAGGCACCCAGATGGGCACCTCCAGCATAGTGAGGAAAAACCCTACCCTCACTGGAATGTTATCAGGATTAAACGGATAATATGTGTAAAGTATGTGAACCCAAAGTAAGCACAGTCCAAGCATTTGCTCTTAATGTACATAATGGGCCTGGCATCATGCCAAACACAGAGTATCCAACAAATGGTTGTTTACTCTATTATTACACCATTGTATTACACCCTAAATACCTCATCTACATACAACAACTAGTGTTTGGAAGATGAGCAAAATTATTGCTAAAAATTAACTTCCCTCCAACCACTTAGTAACACCTACGTCCCTTTCATGATTCCATTTTTCCACCCAGACGTCCAAATTGGCTCTTTCTTGTTTACCTTTGGTTAACTTTTCCTTTCAGATTCCTTTAAACTCTCAAGTCCCTTTCATCCTGACTTCTTCAAGATCTTTAAATTCACATATTAACACAAAACCCATCATCTCCACAGAAACAACACTTGAAACACCTACGCTGGTGTGAAGAGCTTAAACAGACTCAATGAATCTATAGCCCCCTCCCCACACTGGTACATAGTGCATAGCTTGGCAGAGGTCTTATGTGTTTCATACCTGTCCTTGTTTGGGGACGTGCATGTACACCCCTATGTAGAGTCCCATGGAAGGTGAATAAGCAAGTCGTAATTTATGTCCAGTCCCAGCGGCGAGCCGAAGGTCTTTAAATGTGGGAACATACTCCAGCATGTCGGCGGCCATCAGGCACATCTGGTCCTGCCCAAGATGAGGCGACAAGTAGTGTCAAAGAATATCCAAGCTAGAAAAACAAACTCCTTCCCTTTCGAAAGGAGGCACATCCATTACATCTACCACTCTTTCTCTTATCTGCTGAGGGACACTACAGGGTTTTTTAAAGGCTGAGATGAAAATATGTCTTCAGTCTGACAAATAAAACCATCAACTGTTTTATGAATCTTAAAAACTACTTTATAGGGCAACCCTTTTAGGACCCCTCTCACTCTAGACAGCTTTCTTTCCTTTCTGCTCTCGCCTTCACTTAATAAACTTTCACATCACCCTTTAAAAAAAACAAAAAACAAAACTATTTTATCAACTTGCATTTCAAAAACACATTTGTTCCTTTTTAAAAAAACATTTGTTCCTCTTAAGTGAAGCGTATTCTCTGCACTATTTTAATTCTGTAGGATTCATAATTTAAAAAATATATATATAAAAGGAAGAGAAATGTGTGAAAAATAAAGCTAAATGGAACTGAGTCTAGAAATGGCTTATACTTTCCAAACTAAGTGATCTTAATAATCTTTGAGAGAAACAGCAAGACTGATTTCAATTTTCTTACAATTCACAATCCTATTTTAGCTTATAGTAACTATAAATGTAGCATTTACCTTATAAGACCACATTCGTAGTTTATGATCCTGGCACAGAGCAAAGATGAAGGCATCGTGCTCGACACAATGAACAGCAAGAGCGAAGGGACGATCAGAAAGTCCCTGATCACCTCTAAAAACATAAGACCCAATTTTAGGGTTTTAGTGTTATAAATATCTGATTAGAATTTGTAATTAAAAAGGTAAAACAAAGTTATAAATGTACACTCTTAATCAGTAGAAGGAGCTAAGAGTTTACATACTGGTATAAGATAACTATTTTCTATCTGATTTACAATCAACCACTATGATACATTTTAGAAGACTCTACATAACACAGGAATAGAGGTTTGTTTTTTTTTTTAAGATTTTATTTATTTGACAGAGAGAGACACAGTGAGAGAGGGAACACAAGCAGGGGGCGTGGGAGAGGGAGAAGCAGGCTTCCCGCAGAGCAGGGAGTCCGCTGTGGGGCTCCACCCGAGGACCCTGGGATCATGACCTGAGCCAAAGGTAGACACTTAATGACTGAGCCACCCAGGTGCCCACGAATAGACTTCTAATCATCAAAAACTTTCTACTTCTAATATTACATAAAATTGAATTTGTTAAGTCAGGGCAGAGCACTGAATGGAATGTTGTGAGAATATGGAAAATCATTCTGTTATCAAGGTGTCCAAGGTGTGGCTCTCCTCAGATAGAATGTGAGGTTTTACAGACTCTTCTCTTCAGTTTAATGCTTATCTGCCTTGGAGTAAGACTAATAGGTGCTGACCAGTGCAAAAATTAAAATCTTGGGCCCTCTGATTTTCCCACCAGACACCACTTACCTGATGGCTGTTGGCATCCAGCCTATAAGCAGTCGTTGCATTACTGAACTCTGTTTCAGTTCCACAACTGACACCATTCCTGTGAGATTCAAAACAAACCAATGATATCCAAGGCACCTCTTGGTTAGACTCAGAGAAACTCAACAAGAAGGATGCAACCATGAATAAGGTGCTTAGAACAGGTGACAGGCTTCTACATTTCTATATGAAGAAATGTTAGGATGCAGCCCATCCACATACATCCCACTTAAAATACTTTGAATCATTATTGGATCAATAAAAATAGCACTAACATATTCCTAGGGAAAACTTTTGCCATTTACAAACAGTAACCCTATTGCTGCTCAGAACAATCATTCTTTCCCAAAGAATCATTGGTTTCCTTTCAGGGGCCAGACATAGTTCTAGGTACTGAAGATTTAGCAGTAAATAAAACAAAACAATACCTGTGCTCTTGGAACTTATATTCCCACAGGGAGGAGGAGAGAAGCTAAATCAAGCGGAATAGTAATAGGTGAAAGCAGGAAGGGTACAGTGAATGCTGTGGCGGGGGGTGCGTGTGTATGTGCAATTTTGAAAAGGGTGGTCAGAGAAGGCCTCACACTGAGGGATCACGGAGTAAAGACCCAGAGGACTTGAGGGAATAAGCCAAGTTAGTAGCTGGAGAAAGACTATCTCAGGCAGAATCCCTGACGTAGGAGTGTGCCCGGTATGTTCAAAGAACTGCAAGAAGGCATGAAACTGGTGCACAGAAGGCGAGGGGGAAAAAAAGCTGAGGTTAGAGAGGGGGGGGGGGGGGGGGGGTCACTGTAAGATAATGTAAGGACTTTGGGTTTATTCAGCATGAGATGAAGAACAAACCCTCACTAAAGGGCTTTGAGCAATGGAGTGACATGATTCTACTAAGGTTTTAAATCTATCAGTCTGTCCCAGAAGTCTCTGTAGAGAGGTAAGGAGAGGTCTGAGGGATATTTAGGAAGCTAATGCAATAATCCAGGCAAGAGACAGTAGTGACTTGGAGGAGGTTATCAGCAGCTGAACTTCCTCATGTCAGTTAATTTAACTACAGAACCTCAACCTGAAGGTAGATAAGTAAGTCCTCTCTACTACAGGACTTAGGATAGGCTATCTTATAGTCATCTGTCTTCCCACGCTCCAAAAAGGTTTACAATTCCTCATCCACTGTATAAAATCTTACTTTCTCAGAAAAAAAAAAAAAAAAAGTAAAAGCATTACAGACTCCTTAGGCAAGCAACACTAAATGATCATTTGAGGGGGAGTAGAGAAGCAGTTCCTGCCATGGATGATGGGTATGGACTTCTAAGGTTTTAATGCCAACATTCCTTGTTTAAAATTAAATTCAAGTTCAGTTCCCCTTCTTACCAGGTATGTCATAAGGAGGTAGTTTAAGAACAAAGATTCCCCCAGAAGCAGATGGTAGAGCAAACAGAGCCTCCCCATCATTGCTAAGCCAGGCTGCTGAGGTGGTAGAATTAGGGGAGAGTCCAGGTACAGCTGGAATTAACTGAGAGTTGCAAGGATCCCTGAAATCAACTTTTCCAATGTCAGTAAATATGGACTGCATCTGACTTTCAATTACCAACTCCTGTGGAGTAATGAAAAAGAAAAACCTGTTAAATCAAAACAAGCTGAATTTTGCTCAGTTCCTTTCAATTGCTACAAAAGCTTTTTTTTCTTTTAAGATTTTATTTATCTGAGAGAGAGAGAGCTTGTGAGCTCGAGCATGAGCAGGGTGAGGGGCAGAGGGAGAGGGAGAAGCAGACTCCCCGCTGAGCAAGGAGCCTGAGGCAGGGCTCGATCCCAGGACCCCGAGATCATGACCTGAGCCAAAGTCAGATGTTTAACCGACTGAGAAAACACCCAGGTGCCCCTAAAAAAGTCTTTAAAGTAAGAGAGCCTAAAAATAAAAAGAAAGCTAATTTCAATAAAAATTATTTCTTTTTTTTTTTTTAAAGATTTTATTTATTTATTTGAGAGAGAGAGAATGAGAGCCAGAGAGCACAAGAGGGAAGAGGGTCAGAGGGAGAAGCAGACTCCCCGCCGAGCAGGGAGCCCGATGTGGGACTCGATCCTGGGACTCCAGGATCATGACCTGAGCCGAAGGCAGTTGCTTAACCAACTGAGCCACCCAGGCGCCCAATAAAAATTATTTCTTAAACTTAAAATGTGCCTGATCATTTTAAATAGTAACTATCAAAGTATGCTTGGTGAGAGGTTACAAATCCAATTTTCCTTCAATTTCCAAAGGACACTGCTCCAGCATTAAATTTCTGACAGCCAGAGTAATCTGAGAAATAAAGGATATTACCCTTAGCCAACTTACACTCCTATACATCCGGGAAGGGTGTGGTAAGAGTAATCTGTGCACTGTTTGATTGGTTAATATCAAGATTATCACATGATTCTGAGTTTCAGAGATATGAACCCCTCCAGGTAAGAGGCTGCAATTCTGGAATTTGAGGCGGACTGTATTATTCAACAGATTTACGTCCAGTGACTCTTCCACCAGCTCCAATGTATCTCCAGAGGTCTTCCTATTAAAAAAGAGACATTTGTTTACAAAGTTTAGGCTTTTCTTTCTAATTGTTGCTTTGAAATATATGGGAATAGTTTCCAAGTGAACTTTCCCAAGTTGAAGGTTTTGGGCAAACAAATTCAGATCAATTTTACAATCCAAACCATCACAGTATGTTCATTTACAAAACACAGCACAATATAAAATTCAAATCTTATTATATTCTCTGTTAACAATGGAGGCATTTCCAAACTTGATGACCCATTTATTTAGAACAATGATACTCAATGCAATTAAGCCCCACTATAAAGACAATTCACACCACACCCCCCATTACTTGCAGTGGAATGTGGCCTCCACTCTTAGTACCATAGCATCATACTATAGTGACCTTAATAAATGTGCCTCTCCCCCCTTCTGTGACTTGTTCCTGCTAGGTAGGATGCAGGGCAGACTTCTTCAGGCGCACCTCTGCCATATGGTAGCCTTGGATCACAGAAAACACCATGCTGGGAAAGCCTCAACTTCTCATCACCTTGTTTACCATACTGCCTGCATCTGCCCCCAAAGAGCACGTCTCCTTCCAGCAATTCAAGGGCAATCTCTTTCTCAAGTATGTCCCTCCTGCATCCCTCTCTCCTTCCTCCAAAGCCGCCTCTCTCCATTCACATATGCTCTTCCCCGGCCTCTCCCCTTCCATCCCCCTGCTCCTGTCCCGACCCGGCTACCCTAATCTCTCCTTTCCCCTCCGCCACATCTTGTCTATTTCCTCACGTCCATCATACTCTTCAGCTTGCCCTCTTCTCACCAAGGTCGTCACACCAATCCCAATGGATTCCTCAGTCCTGTTCTTACTTGACCGCTTTGCAGCATTCTACACACTTGACCATGTTGTCCGGAAAAGTCTCTTTCTTGACTTCTCTGAGACCACCCTCTGCTGGTTTCATTCCCCCAGCTCTAGGTGCTCCCTCCCCTCTTTGACCTGATGCCTACTTTTTATTTCTCAAACCCTGTTCCTGGGTCATCTTATCTGCTCACTGTACACATTCTCTCAAAGCCCATCTTATCCACTCCCAAAACTATATGCACCATGTGAATTCTGATGATTTCCTGGGGCTCCTTTCTGCTAACTCATGGTATGTCATCAGCACAAGTTTCTGGATCCTCAACCTGATCTCTGAACAACTGCTTCACCTTCCTGCCTTGTGGTTAAAGCTGGTCCTGGATCTCACCTGAGGACACCCCTGGAGCCCTAATGGTGGTAAGCTTTCCTACCACACTCCCTTTGGGGGGGGGGCTCAAGGTAGGGCACAGATGTCTTGCTTGCTCCCCACTGCCACTCTGGGTCATTGTTCCTCCCTCCCTGCCCAAACCACTCAGCTCTCAAGTGTGTGCAACCAGATATCACCTGTGACCCTTGCCCACTGCAGTTCCCTACAGCCCTGTTTCATTCCTTGAAGCCTAGCTCCTGCTCACTCTCTCCCACACTTCCTCTGCCATATCTATACTTTTCCAAATATCTCTTTCTTCAATTCCCCTCCTCTAGTGATTGCCCTTGACCGCATATACATACACTGGTATATTTCTTCCACACCTTTGCATTGTCCTCCCGCTGCCATTTGATTCCTCTGCTTCCCACAGTAATGCTCCTTAAGAGAGCCGTTCTGTTCTCACAACCCCTGTCCTCTTCTCTCCAGAGCTCAGTTTCTGACAAGGTCACCAATGATCTCCACCCTTCAAAGGTCTATTTTCACTTCTCTGACTGCAGTATTTAACAGTTTTTCATTCTTCTTCTCCTGGAAATATTTCCGTTAGCTTCTGGGATACCACGCTCTTTTCTTTCAACTCTTTACTTCCCTAGATATTCCTTCCCAGTCTCCGTATCTTCCTAAGTATTGGAGTGCCCCAGTGTTTAGTCCTCAGACCTCTTTTCTCTCATCTATACAAGTTTTCAACAGGGGGCCGTTCGACCCCACTCCCTAAGGTCATTTAACAGTTATGCGGAGATATTTTTGCTTGTCACAACTGGGAGGGGGCTGCTATTGGTCTGAAGTGTGTCGAGACCAGGGATGCTGCTCAATACCCTACAATGTACAGGGCAGTCCCCTACAACAAAGACTTTTCTGGCCCCAAATGCCAATAATGCAGGTGATCTCTAGGTGATCTCATTCAGTGTAACAGCTTTAAATGCCATCTAATGCCAGCAATTCCCAAATCTGTGTCTTCAGCCCAAACTTACCACTGAACTGGTTATTGTTTCAACACTTCCACTTGGATATCTACCAGGGATTTCAAATGAAACCTGTCCAAAACAGAATGCTTAGACTAGCAAACCTGAAAAACACCTGCTTTACCTGCACTCTTTCCCAACTCAATTAACGGCGTCTTTGTAACTTCCAGTTGCTCAAGCCAAAAATCTGGAGGTCACCCTTGACTTTTTCTGTACACTCTATATCTGATCTCATTTTTTTTTTAAAGATTTTATTTATTTGAGAGAGAGAGTGAGAGAGAGAGAGTACACGAGCCAGGTGAGGGGCAGAGGGAGAAGCAGGCTCTCTGCTGATCAGGGAGTCCAACTTGGGGCTTGATCCCGGGACCCTGGGATCTTGACCTGAGCCGAAGGCAGACACTGAGCCACCCAGGCGCCCCATAACAAACTCATCTGTAAAGCATAGCCACAATCAGAATATTTCTCACTGCCTCTACCAATGCCACCCTGGTCTAAGCTGCCATTATCTCTTGTCTAGACTGTGGCACTGACCTCCTAATTGGTCTCCCCGCTTCTACCCTTTCCCTGCTACACTCTGTTCTCAACACAGCAGCCATAGCGATCCTCTACAATCACAATTTAGACATGTCATTCCTCCACTTAAAACCCTTCACTGGCTTCTCGCCATCTAATTCAGAGTAACAGTCAAAGCCTTAAAATTACCAACAAAACCCTGATTTGACCCTCAGCTACTTTATTAATCTATCCTTTGATCACTCAGCTGCAGACTCCTGGCTCCTTGCCATTCTCTGAACATAACAAACAAGCTCCTGTCTCAAGGTTCTTTGCATTTTGGTTCCTTTTTCTTGGAAGGTTCTACCTGAAAATCTTATTCCCCAGATATCTACTTCCTCTGCTCAAATGTCAACTTATCACTGGGTCTTTCCCAAATAAAAGATCAACTCCTGCAGGCATTCCCCCTTCCCTCTAACCTTCCTTCCCTGTTCCCTATTCCACTTATCACTGGACAAACTGTACTTACTTATTTTGGGGGATTACTGTTGTTTATTGCCTGTCTGCCTCCACGAGGGCAGGGACTTTGTTTTGTTCCCTGCTGTATTCTCAGTCTCTAAACACTGACTAGAACATATTAGGCGCTAAAAAGTATTTCTTAAATGAGATTTGTATGTCTAACATAGGTCTCTTTTCAGAGCCTCGGACCTATAAATTTCAATGCCTACATGACATTTCTGAAGGGCTGCTACATGGGTACTTCAAATTTAATATATCTCAAAGAATTATTCACATCTCTCCAAAATCCATCTTCTGTATATAAAAGGCAACCCCGCCACCCAATATCTTGTTAGTCATACCAGAAACCAGGAAACTGTCTTTGCTCCCTTTCCCTTCCCATCTTTTACTCCACATTCAATCTATCACCAAGTCCTAGTAAAGCTACCTTCCCCACCCCCCACTGAGGCATTTTATTTGCACACATTACATCCCTAGAAAAAGAACCCCAGGATTTTCCCTCCTGTGTGTTTTGTCTTGCTTTTTCATGGTCCATGATGCCAGCTGAGTTGTCAGTAAAATGAAACCAAACTGGCAGGACAGGAGCAGGTTATTCTGCCATTTTTCTAGATCTTTGAGCTGTACATCAAATCTGGGGCTGATCACTCCACATTTGTTTAACCTGCCCGTGAGGTTCACAATAATTTCCCCCACTCTGTGATCATCAATGATTTCAAATTCGCCAATGTAACCATGCTTCATCATCACAGTGAGAAACTGGATGATGGCTTTGGAGCATAGCCTAACAACCTGGTGTTTGCCTCTTTTCAGCATCGTTAATGTTCCTGAGAGCATCTGCCAGGACATTCATGTGCACCATTATGGAGGCATGGAAAGATGGAGGAAAAACGTAAAGCTACCTTCTAAATGCATCTTAAATCCATCCATTTTTCCTTTCCAAGCTACTCCCACAATTGAGCCACCAGCATCTCTTACTTGGTCCATCACAAGAGCAAGATTTTTTTTTTTATTATTATACCTATCTAATCCAAATTCATTTTCCATGAAGTAAACTGATTTTTTCTTTATGCAATTTTGATTATGTTAGTAAAGAGTTAGTAACTCCTTAAGACCCTTCAATGATTACTCAGTGTACTTGGGAAAAAAAATCCAAAGTTGTCAGGAAGGATCTGAGTCCTGTTTACCACCCCCTCTACCTCCCAGTCTCAGCATCTCTCACATCACTTTCCATTTCACCCACTGCACTTAAGCCACACAGACTTCCAGTCAGTTCCTCAAATCTGCCCAGGTCTTTCTACCTCATGGATTTTGCATATGGTGATCCCACGTGCTGACTGCTCTCTCCCCAACCACCCGCCTGAGCAACTTTTCATCCTACAGATCTCAGGTTAAATGTGATATCCGTGAAAGCCTTCCCTGTCCCACCAATAACATTTGGTCCTCTCATTAGCCTCTCACAGCCCCTATATTTTTCTTCTGAGGCACGTACGAAAAATTTATGTTTATACACCTATGTTGTGGTCCCTTACTTTAGTGTCTTTTTCCTTCATAAAATTGCCCCATGAAAGGTGTGTCCACATCTATTCTCAAACAGCTACAACATCTTCCATGATGGAAATGATGGTTGCCTTTTGTTCACCACGTCATCTCTAGTAAACTTAGCACAGTGCCTGACATGAAGAAGCTCAAATGTATTTGTAGAATGAAGGAAGCTGTAAAACACTATAAAAACACAATGAGTTCAAGTTTAAAACTGGTCTTTGGGGCTTTATCCCATAAACTTTATTTCCTCTGCTTTTGGTGCTGCCTGGAAGGGCACCTCTACTAGAACTCTGTGTCCCCTTAGTTTTCTCCTGATTAAGAAATCAAGAGAAAACAGTCTTTCTCTTTTCCTGACTGTCCATTACCGCAGAGTAAGAGACTGTCGGAGAATGACACTCTGGCAATAGCCGAAAAAATTCAAAGGCCCAACAATCCGATCTTCCAGGGGGGTTCGGCGAACACAGCTCTTACCAATGAATGAACCTGTTTCTGGTGACGGAGAACAACTTGCCACTTTCCATATAGTAGAAGCCTCCCGCGCTCTCACTGTATTTCACCGCTCCAGCCAAGGCATTTGCAGTCCCTGCAAAAGGAAAGTGGTCAGCCTGCACACCTGGTTATCTCGGGATGACAGAGACTGAGGGCGCTGAGAAAGCAGGGGGTGACGACTGACAATCTATACAAAGAGAAAGGGAAGAAGAGAGGACGAAGTAGGACACTACGGAAGCTCTGATCCCGGGGATATAGGCATGTGGACTTAGAGGAGTATGAACCCGGGGTCAGAGATTTAAGGACCCATGGGAGGAGCCCGAGGGGAAGGATCGGATCGCGTCCTCCTTGGCTGCTTTCGTACCAATGCCGCAAACTGTGAATTCCCGAAAGTGTCTCGGCCTCTCGCGCTCAGCACCGCTAAGCTCCACGAAGCTCCGTTCCAGGGCTCCCGCCGCCGCCATCTTCCCGCCGCCGCCGCAAGGCCCGACGGGACGCGAGCTAGGCCGGGCGGCCATCGTCACTTCCGGGGGCGGGGCGGGCGGAGTTGCAGACGGGTGAGGAAGTCTGCGGAGAAGGGAGGGTACAACAGGCCGTTCGTCGCGAGGCTTCCAGTCAGTTGGCTGGAGAACGAGAGTGGACAGGGAGGAAGCCAGAAGAGAAAGGGGCAGGGGTAGCCGACTCTGCTTGCGCGAACTTTCGCCTTGCCGGCTGGGACACCACCCCCCAGGGGGCGCGGCACCATTTTCCCGGCGTCCTCGGGGCAGGGGGCGGGGCCGGGTTTGTTTCCATTTTGAAAACCCGGGCGCGGGCGGCTGGCGGCTGGGCTGAGCTGAGCTTCCCGGGAGGGGCGAGGTCCGGGGAGTCCGGGCAGCTTAGCGCCCTCTGCCGGGTTCCGAGTTCGCGGTCAGCCTTCCCTGCGTTGGGGTGGCAGGCTCTAAATCGCCTGGTCTCCTTTTCGGCCTTCAGCGACACGTGGGATGGGGAGAGGGCGAGTACTGAAGAGAGGAGATTTCTTGTGTGGGAATCTTTTCAAGAGACTATTCGTGTATTCTTGTGTCTGAAACGTAATGCGTTCAATAAAACGTTGATGCAACTTGCTGCGGTTATATAAATGCTCCTCACTTGCATTCAGGGAAAGGAATTTGCCTTTCGTTCCATTCCTGATCTGGATGTTTGGAAGATATTGTGGCTTTACCCGTATGTAGGACACAGAGGATGCTCAGTATTGGGGGAGAATGCTGATTTTCAGGGGAAAAGGGTTTTTCCTTGATAGTCACCGTTTGTTAAGCAAATGTTCTTCTTGCCGTCAGCAGTGAATGCAACCCTTCTCAATCATTGTTCATTGATCCTATTCCGACCACTCTCCCCCCACCCCCCCATCTTTCCAGCTTGCTCCTAGGACTCCAACTCTGGCAATGCAATCCCTCCGTCCCACCTAGGATCCATTGTTCTACCACCTTTTCACTGTCCCCCATTTCCTTGAGATTTCCTTTCTTGCTCTGCTTAAATTCCATTTAAATTACTCCTTTGCCTAGCTCTCTCTTCATTATCCTCTGGTAAAAACTAGAACCTTGATTCAAGCCAAGTCTGCAGCTGAACAGGGCTGGAGAAAAATATACAATCATCAGACATGCCTTCCTCTACTTCCATCATGATTCTAAACCTCCAGTGGGTCCATACTGCTACCCAGCAAACACATTGTGTTTCCCTTGTCCACTTACTGTCCTGGATGAGTATTTCACAGCTTCTCTAACCTGCAACATCTTCCTCCTCCTCCTCCTCACTCTCAGCTTGCTTTTTCACTTAGAAAATTCACTTAGAAAATTGATGAAACCACCTCTCCCTACCTGCCTTCCTCTCCTGTTACTATAAATTGAACTGTCCCTGAACTTGTGGAAGAACAACCTTTTTACATTTCCCCCTGCTCAAGGACACCATTCCAGCAGTTAGTTCTCTCTCCTACATCTTCAGTTCTGCCCACTGCCCTCCGCCACTAACCACCCCCCCATTTACGGAATTGTTTCCCCAAGCGCACAAACATGCTGTTATTTCTCCTTCCTGCCACACACAAAAAACTCGTTTGATCTCCACTCTCTGGCTACTATCTGCTACTTTTCAGAACTCCTCTTCATTGCTACAGCAGAATTCAAGAGCTTTCTGTTTAATTTATTTTCTTTGAGTCTCTCTTAAATCCGCTTTTATCGGGCTTTGGCACCTGTTGCTGTACTGAAATGGCTTTTTTTCAAGATCTCCAATGACATCCAGTTTTATCTAACACTGAACTCTCCTTTTTTTTTTTTTTTTTAAGTAGTCTTTACACTCAACATGGGGCTCCAACTCATGAGCCTGAGATCAAGAGTTGCATGCTTTATGGACTGAGCCAGCTAGGTGCCCCTGAACTCTGATTCCTAAACTTAACTTGTCCACCTGCAGCATTTGACCAATTAATTGCTTTCTTGCCCACTTTCTTCACAATGGCTTCCAGGGTACCACACTCTTCTTGATTTCCTCTCATTTCACAAACTGTTACTTTTCAGACTCCTTTGCTAGTTGCTTCTCTTTTCCCCATACCTCTTAATGTTGGAATGCCTCAGAGCCCAATTCTTGGTCATGTCTACGCATGTTCCCCTGGGGATTTCATGTAGTCTCCTGGCTTTAAATACTAGATCACTGTATTCCGATAATTCCCAGATGTATATCTTCAGACTAAACCTTTCTCCCTTGAACTCCTACCTTAGGTATCCAACTGCCTGTTCCTTTCTTTCTTTCTTTCTTTTTTTTTTTTAGAGTTTTTATTTTTTAAGTAAGCTCTAGGCCCAAGATGGGGCTTGAGTTCACAACCCAAAGATCAAGAGTCACCCGGTCTACCAACTGAGCCAGCCAGGTGCCCCTTGAGCACTCCATCTTTACATTCATCTGCCTACTAACATCACTGGGATTTCCCCACGGACACATTAACTCAACACATCCAAGACAAAACTCATTTTACCTCACTCTACACTATCATGTGATTCTCTTTTATCTATGTGCCTATCACTACCCCGTGACCTGATTTAGAAATCGAGGAATCATACTGGGCACAGAGCCCCTAAAACCCTTGGAATTCCCTAAGTGATGAGAGGTAAAAGGTGTCTTTTAAAAATGTTAATGAGGGCGCCTGGGTGGCTCAGTTGGTTGGGCCACTGCCTTCGGCTCAGGTCATGATCCTGGAGTCCTGGGATCGAGTCCCACATCGGGCTCCCTGCTGAGCAGGGAGTCTGCTTCTCCCTCTGACCCTCCCCCCTCTCATGTGCTCTCTCTCTCTCTTTCATTCTCTCTCTCAAATGGATAAATAAAAAAAAAAATTTAAAAAAAAATAAAAAAAATAAAAATGTTAATGAAGTGACTTTTGGAAAGTCCCTAGGTAGCTTAATGGTGGGGGCTGGTTGCCAGGAGAAGCAACCACATGATGTGAAGTTTGGAGCTTTCAGTTGCACCTCCATCCCCCAATCTCGGGGGAGGCTTGAGGGGTTGGAAATTGAGTTCAGTGACCAATGGCCAACAATTTAATCAACTATGCCTATGTAATGAAGCCTCCATAAAAACCCAGAAGGATGAACCAGAATGAATCCAGTACTGTGCCCCAAACTCCATGGGGACAAAAGCTCTTACATTCAGGACCTCGCACTATGTATCTCTTTATTTGGCTGTTCATTCACATCCTTTCACATCCTTCGTAATATACCAGTAATCTAGTAAGTAAACCGGTTTCCTGAGTTCTGTGAGCCGCTCTAGCAGAGAATCGAACCCAAAGAAGGGGTTGCGGGAACCTCCAATTTATAGCCAGTGGTCAGACACATGTGACAACCTGGACTTGTAATTGGCATCTGAAATGGGAACAGTGTTGTGGGACTGAACCCTTGCCTTATGGGATCTGACGTTATTTCCAGGTAGGTAGTGACAGAATTGAGTTAAGTTTGCGGGTTACCTGGTCAGTGTCCACAGGAGTTGAATTGCTTGGTGGTGTGGAAAAATCCCACACACTGGACCTCCGAAAGGCCTACCTTTAGATACCACCACAGTAGGGATTAGGTTTCAATATATGACTTTTGGGGGGTGGGGAGGACACAAACAGTCTCCAGCACTTCTCAAAATATCAGGGGCTCAAAACCAAAACAAAACAAAAAACCAACCTTTCAGGAGCTCCCTGTTGCCCTGACTTCCAAGGTCTTTTCCCAATTCAACATGATCTACCTTCTTTAAATTCCTGAATCTCCTTGAGGGAGAAACACTTATGCTGTCCCAATTGTAGACTGCCTTCTTCATACAGTCCTAGTGGAAACTGGTCATATCTGGGCATACCTGTCAAACTTGTGTGATGGGTATGCCTGAAACCTACTTGCTAAGGGACTGAGAAGGGACTTGGGGAAAAAATTTTGCCCTAGGGCAGAAGGAACCCGTAGTGACTTGATTTGGGATTTCGTTGTAGTGGATCATTCTGAGTACATTGTGATTTGCCTACCTCCCTGGCCTCTACTGGACTTGTGTCTGATGCCTATGGAAAGCAGAGTTGGGGGCTAGGAGGACAAAAAGACTAAGTACATTACAGCATCTATAAAACATCGAGGGCCCTCGAGGACTGCCTTGAGACTGCTCTTGTAGGGGGGGTGCAAAAAGGGAGAGGCCAGTATTCCTCCTGTACAGATGACCCCAGAGCAGGTTTTCCAGTTTAAGGGCTCCAGCATATTGGGGGGGTGCCTTCCAGAAGTCTGGTGACCAAAGGGGTGGGGTGAGTACCTGGCAAGGACGGGTGTCCTATATAGCAGGGCTGGTCCCCTGAGGAGACTAGAGCCTGGCCAGCAAAGCAATTCTTAAGGGTAACTTGGTGGATTTACCTACATTACTTGGAAATGGATTATTTCATAAACAGATTAGTTCATGAACATAGACACTCCCTGGGTACTCCCAGAAATGCTTTAGGGACTGTATAGCAGGGACCGACAATCCGCCGGCATGAGTAGGTAGGGGAGAAGTCAGTGGAATGTATTCATGTTTTTAATGTAGCTGTGTTTTTACCCACAGGCTGGGGAAATGTGGGTTTTACCGTGTTCAGACTATTTCACTTGTTTCTGTCATGCTCGTAGAGTTCTGTGTGCCTCACTGTATGAGTTTTCCATTGCTGCTATACTAAATTACTATAAGTTTAGTGGCTTAAACAGTTACATAGGTTAGAAGTCCAACATGGGTTTTATCGGGCGAAGATCGAGGGATCAGTAGTGCTGTATTCTTTCTGGAGACTGTAAAGGAGAGTCTCTTCCCTTATCTTTTCCATCTTCATGAGGCCAACACATTCCTTGACTTGTGGCCCCTTCTTCCATCTTCAAAGCCAGCAATGTTGTCACATTTCTCTCTGACCTCAGCGAAAAGTTCTCTGCTGTGATTAGGGTGGGCCCACCTGGATAATCTAGAATAAACTCCCCCATCTCTTGATTCTTAAAACTTAATCACATCGGGGCGCCTGGGTGGCTCAGTTGGTTAAGCGACTGCCTTCGGCTCAGGTCATGATCCTGGAGTCCCGGGATCGAGTCCCACATCGGGCTCCCTGCTCGGCAGGGAGTCTGCTTCTCCCTCTGACCTTCCCCCCCCATGTACTCTCTCTCTCTCATTCTCTCTCTCAAATAAATAAATAAAATTAAAAAAAAAAACTTAATCACATCAACAAAATTACTTTTGCCATGTAAGGTAACTTAGTCACAGGTCCCAAGGGTTACTACGTGGACATCTTTCTTGGGTGGGGGGGAAGGGGCATTTTTCTACCCACCATGTTTATAATTTACTAAATATATCATATTCTAATTTCATTTTTATAACATCCTTGAATGGAAGTATTATTCCTGTAAGGTAGATAACTTTTCTGAAGCACCGGTTAAAAATATAGTTCCTGGGACACCTGGGTGGCTCAGTCGTTAAGCGTCTGCCTTCGGCTCGGGTCGTGATCCCAGGGTCCTGGGTTCGAGCCCCGCATCGGGCTCCCTGCTCAGCGGGAAGCCTGCTTCTCCCTCTCCCACTCCCCCTGCTTGTGTTCCCTCTCTCGCTGTGTCTCTCCCTTCAAATAAATAAATAAAATCTTTAAAAAATATATATATAGTTCCTATCAGTTGTTACCATCTTAACCCAGAGTTCAATCTAGCATTACTCATTAGTAAGGACAACCAGCTATAAAGTGATTCCTGGGTGATACAAAGTGAAGGAAATGGCATCATCTGTAGAAGATTTTTAAACAACTTGATTAAGATATTATTAACATGCCATAAAATTCACCCTTCTGAAGTCTACAGTTCAATTATTTTTGTATATTTATATAGCTATGTAACCATCACCACAATCTAATTTTGAAGCATTTATGTCATCCCCCAAAGAAATCTAATACCCATTAGAAACTACTACTATGGAAACTACTAATCAATTTTATTTTTTTAAGATTTTATTTATTTATTTGAGAGAGAGAGAGAGAGAGAAGGGGCAGAGAGAGAGAATCTCAAGTAGACTCCGTACTGAGTGCAGAGCCCAACACGGCGCTCAATCTCACGACCCTGAGATCATGACCTGAGCCTAAATCAAGGGTCGGATGCTCAATGGACGGAGCCACCCAGGTGCCCCCCTTTTTTTGTTTTTTGTTTTTCATGCCCCAACGACCCTGAGATCAGGACCTGAGCTGAAACCAAGACTCGGATGCCTAACAGATTGAGCCACCCAGGTGCCCCTCAATTTTATGTTTCTATAGATTTGCCTATTCTAGATATCTCATATAAGTGGAATCATACATGTATGGTCACTGGTTTTAACTTAGCATAATGTTTTCAAGGCTCATCTATGTTATAGTATGAATCAGTACTTCGTTCCTTTTTATGGCCAAACAATATTCCACTGTGTGAATATACTACATTTTATTTATCCATTCATCAGTTGCTGGACATTTGAGTTGTTTTACTTTCTGGCTATTATGAATAATGCAGTTATGAACATATAAAGTATTCTTGCAAAAGTGTTTAATACAGATTGTGGTAGGCAGAATAATGGTCTCCTCACCCCCCAATGTCTACATCCTATTCCCGGGCACCTGTAATATGTTACCTTACATGGCAAAAGGGACTTTGTATGTGAGTAAGGTTAAGGACCTAGAGATGGAGAGCTGAGCCTGGATCACGCAGGGGGGCCCTATCTAATCACATAGTCCTTAAAAGAAGAGATCGAGTGCCTGGGTGGCTCAGTCGTTAAGCGTCTGCCTTCGGCTCAGGTCATGATCCCAGGGTCCTGGGATCGAGCCCCGCGTCGGGCTCCCTGCTCCGTGGGAAGCCTGCTTCTCCATCTCCCACTCCCCCTGCTTGTGTTCCCTCTCTTGCTATGTCTCTCTCTGTCAAATAAATAAAATCCTTAAAAAAAATAATAAAAGAAGAGAGCATTTCCCTCCGAGGTCAGAAAGAGATGTGAGGAAGGTGAGACACTGTGTGATATTGCTGGCATTGGGGATGGAGCAAGGAGGCCAGAAGCAAGGGATAGGGGCAACCTCTAGTAGCTGGGAAAGGCACAGGGATATATTTTCCCCTACAGCCTCCAGAAAGGGATGGAACCCTGCCAACACCTCAATTTTAGTCCATTGATTTTTGCTCTTAGCCGAAGGGAGCTGCCTTGTCTTTGATTATGCCCCCTGCATCCATTGAGTAGTCAGCGTGGAAAGTCTAAAGGTCCTGCCCCCTCACCTTGATCTAGGACCACTCCAAAGGACGATTTCAGCTCCAGAGTGCTGTGTGGGATCCGCTGAAGCCTCAACTTCTCCTTCTGCCCAATCCAGTGCCCTTCAAGGCACAGTTCCTGAGAGCATTCTCCAATAAACCTGCATGCAAATCTCTGTCTCCAAGTCTGTTTCCTGGGGAATCCAACATGAGACACACACCCATGACATCTTGTCCAAAGATGGGCAGCCAGCTAGGAACTAGCAAGAAAAAGAATTTGGAAAGGGAAAAAAGTTAAGGGGAGGACCTACTCTAAATTCCAAAATTGGTGATGAAATATTGGAAAGAACATCAGCTGGGCTTTAGAAAAATTGGGTTCAAGTTCTAGCTCTGCCTCAATGACCTCTTGTCACTCGGCAAGCCACCCATCTCCCTGCCTCTGTTTCTAAGAAGAGGGTGTTGTACTTACTCATCTCCAAGTTCTCTTCTGGCACTCAGCTCCGGATCTGTGGAGTGAAAGCCAGAGACAGGCTAGATCTTCAACTTCATCTCTCCCTAATTTCCACACTCAGAACCAAGTCCCCTCCAGGAGTTCCCCAGGACTGAGGACAGGCATGTCCTTCCTGAGTTGAAATTGACTTGAGTTGCACAACCCGTGGCCTTTGGGACACTTAGTTCAGACTGTGATAATTTCTTAGATGCTTGTCTATCACCATGCTTTCCATATGCACTATTTTCTCACTCCTTTGTTGATAGTTAAATTTTTCTCATGTATAAAAAATAAAATGTCATGGGCGCCTGGGTGGCTCAGTTGGTTAAGCGACTGCCTTCGGCTTGGGTCATGATCCCGGAGTCCCGGGATCGAGTCCCGCATCGGGCTCCCTGCTCGGCGAGGGGCCTGCTTCTCCCTCTGACCCTCCCCCTCTCATGTACTCTCTCTCTCTCTCTCTCACTCTCTCAGTAAAAAAATAAATCTTAAAAAAAATATCATGGAAGCAATGTGCATATTTTATGTAGTCTCCTTCCTTCCTTCCAAAAATATTGCTAAGTTGATGGGGCGTCTTACAGTTTCCTAGGAATTCAGTAAGTACAATTTTTACAGTAAGCTGTCTCATTCCTTATCTTCAACATCCATCAGAGTTCTTGAAACTTAAAAGTACCTAAAAATGTTTGAAGGAATTACTAAGTGAATGAATAAATGCACATAGGTGTCATTAGAAAACTCCAATACTCTTTGAACCATTAAGATGCTGGCGTGGGTGTGGTTGTAATATAAATGGAATCATATTGCCATCTAGTGGTTAGGTGGTAACCTCGTTTAGAAGCAAAATGCAGAATGTTACTAAATGTTACTAAAATTTTTGGGCAGTAAGTTTTACTTACAGATACTTTTGTAAGAAAAATACTTTTATGACTTGACACTATATTCTGAGAATGTCTTGCTTCGCTAGATCGCCACTAATGAATACCTATAAATGAACAGTATTGTAGATAGAACTTTAAGGCAGATTTTCCTAACCTAACAGCTATTCCTAGAAAGGAGAATTTGGTGGTTTAAATAAGTTTGGGAAACGATGATTAATAAAGTTAAGTGTATTTATCTTCTGCAGAACTTTTCAGAGACATTAATGGGATTGTGTGCTTTGTGATGCTCCACGAGGGGCTTATGCGTGATATGTTTTCCAGATGCTTTATATTCTTTTCAAGGAACAACTCATTGGACCATTGTTTTATGGGAAAAAATTTTCAGAAACACTGCTTTCTTGTCATTTTCCCCATATGTTAAAAATATCTATTAGCACACAGTGTTTCCTGCCTACAAAGCCTTCTTTGACCTTCATTGCCATGTTCTAGATACAGTAAGTTCAGGAAGCATCAGAATAAGTCAGTAGTCATACCTTACATTTATATAGATCTTAGTTTTGAGGTAAGAATTTCTTTAATTGAAAGTAGTATTATTCCACGTTGAACATTTTTTTTACACAATCTACTTTCATTTTGGATTGTAGGAGTGTGGTTTCCTGCCGTTTGGGCTATTACTTTCAATAATTGCTATTAGCAATGGTAGAAATGACTCGGGATTCAACCACAATGCAAATGACTTAAGATTTTCTATTTCTGCCTTTTGCCTACATGCTGTGGTATTAACCAAAGCGACTAATTTCTGGATTCCTGGCAGGAGCTTCATTTATTCTTTCAGTCTTTTTTTTTTTTTTTTAAAGTAAGCTCTAATCTAACGTGGGGCTTGAACTCACGACCCCAAGATCAAAAGTCACACGCTCTACCCACTGAGACAGCCAGGCACCCCTATTCTTTCAGTCTTGCTTGCACACCTGCCAAGAGCTAGGCTCTGGGGTTAGAAAGACACCCCCCCAGATTTGAGCTCTGTGCAGTCAGGGATCTCGTCCACCTTGTTTTCTGTTGTATCTTTAGTGCCTGGCACGGCGCCCAGCACTGAGGAGGTGTTCATGAAGTATCTGTGGACAGAATACACGTTTCCCATTCTCTGCTTTTGAAGTTTAATGGAGGGACAAAAGAGAACTACAGATAACAGTAAAGTGTGATCATTATTATAAAAGACATGTACGAGGAGGAAGAAGAATATTCTAGGCAAAAAGTCTTAAAGGCATGGAGAGAACCGGGGTGAGGAGTGGTTGAAAAGGCTGGGCTCACGGTGGAGAGAGGTTTTTCTTTCTTGCCAAAGAGTTTAAGTTTACTTAAATGTTTCTCCTTACAACTCAGTGCTTAAAGTACTAGGTAAATTCTTGTAGATATAAGAATTTTATTTCAGCTCAAATCAAACTTTGCAAGTAATTTTTTTGAAAGGTTGATTTGATCTCAGGATAGAGATCCTTGCTGAAAGGGAGAAGATATCGCTGTAAGGTCGGTAAATCCGTGGGGGAAGCCAGGATGACGTTGTAGTAGTTAGTAGTTGCCCCGACATACTGTCTAGAATTCTGAAACTCTCCCCAGGAAATGCCCAGTGCAGAGCCCTGCAAGAAAAGTTTAAAAAGCAAAATTGTGGAATAAGTGAAGTATGTCAGTGACTTTTCACTTCCTTTTTCGTTATTCTTTCTACCTGCTTATGAAACCACCATGACTTCAGAGACCAGGGCCCTCTGATAGTCCCTGAAAGCCCAGGGCTCCCAGCCAGACCTGACTCTCCTGTGCTTTGGACTTATCTTTGGGGACCATACGCACTGAATTGTTTTCATTACATTTCATCTAATATTTCCCACAAATTTCAATAGGTTGTGATTCCTTCGTTATATGTTTAATTAAATGTTATTATTTTTAAAGATTTATTTATTTTAGGGGAGGGCAGAGGGAGATGGAGAGAGAGAATCTCAAGCGGACTCTCTCTCTTTTTTAAAGATTTTATTTATTTATTTGAGAGAGAGAGAATGAGAGATAGAGAGCATGAGAGGGAAGAGGTTCAGAGGGAGAAGCAGACTCCCCGCTCAGCAGGGAGCCCGATGTGGGACTCGACCCCGGGACTCCAGGATCATGACCCGAGCCGAAGGCAGTCGCCCAACCAACTGAGCCACCCAGGTGCCCTCAAGCGGACTCTCCACTGAGAGTGGAGCCCCAGCCAGGCTCAATCTCACAACCCTGAGATCATGACCTGAGTCAAGACCAAGAGACTAGACACTCAACCAACTGAGCCACCCAGGCGCCCCTTAATTAAATGTTACTTTTATATCTTTGTGAGAGCTTGCACATGATGTAATTAACAAAATCAGAAAAAGAAAATCCTTGCTTGAACCATACAGCCTGAGTTTTGCTTCTAAAAATACAAATGCTATATCTACCCAAACCAGCTCTGGTATAGTTGGAAGCGACCTGACATGGATCCACACTGAGGTGCTATATAAAAGCTGAATAAATAGCGCTTCCCGGAAGAATGGACAGTGCAACACACTTTGCCTTAACTCACAGACGTTGCCTCTCTTTCCTCTTTTGCTCATCTTGCTAATCAGTTGTGGGAGCCCTTTCCTACTTTAATATATCATTTCAACAGAGTGATTTAGACAACTGCTATTAGTCGACTGGTATTATAATCTGCTTACCACCTAATTCAAAGGAAAGGAACTCCGGTGGTGGAATGGGAGGCCCCAACAAGGAGCCAGATTCGTAGGTAGCCCCAACAGGGGGCAGTTAAGTCACATCAGTAAAATATGATTAATATCGACCTTACAGACCAAGATCAAAGCCAGTCCAGTAAAGAGGATTTATTTGCATGCATAGAGTCCAGAACTACTTCTTCATGTAAAAGCACCCAGTACAATTAAGCTAGAAATCCACATTTTAAAGTAGACATTCTCATTTGGTTCTGGACTCTTGTGAAGTCACACCCAGATGCTTCCATCTCATCCTATCCTTTTTTTTTTTTAAAGATTTTATTTATTTATTTGAGAAAGAGAGAGTGAGCGAGAGAGAGGGCACAAACTGGGGGTAGAGGGAGAAGCAGACGCCCCGCTGAGCAGGGAGCCCGATGCGGGGCTCGACCCCAAGGACCCTGGGCTCATGACCTGAGCTGAAGGCAGACGCTTAACCGACTGAGCCACCCAGGCGCCCCCTCCTGTCCTTTCTTGACACCTCAGGGCTGTCACGTCTTCCCCTGCCGCACAATCACAAGCCCTGCCAATCAAGCTGCCCACGTGTTTGCATGTCTGCAAAATAACGACGGCAATAAATAAAAATGGGAGATTTTTGCCATCTGTTTAATTCTCTTCTTTCATCTGATCCTGAAAGTTAGCTGATGTCTTTCTCCCGTTCTTCTGCTTCAAAGACTAGAAAGGTTCAAATCATAAAAATAGGAAGAATTTTTAGAAGTATTACCCCTTCCTCATTTTGCCTGCCAAGTTTCAATTCAGTGCAGGTGCTGACAGATGTTTATAGGCAAATAAAATAAGTCATTTCCATGTTGCAGAGCAAGGATGCTCAGTGACCTGAGCCAGGGTTAGGACTTTGATTAGAGGCTCCAGTTTGAGGTCAGAGGCCAGTGCTTTTCTAAATCCCAGACTTCAGTTTGTTCTAGCTCATCTTTGTCATTGACCAAATCCTGCAAGAATGTTTGGGAATTAAATAAGTCAAAATGGACGCCTGCAATCTCGGGCCTGGCAAAGCTTCTATAGGCAACCACAGGTCCCCACCCAGTGATTGTTTATGTTCCTCTTGCATCCTCCAGGATCCTGCTTACGCACCACTTTCTGTTGAGTAACGGTGTGTGGAGCCAAGTCAGGACTGGTAATGTTCCTTGTCTGCCTTCTTGGGCTGGTCCTGACGCTGGCCGCTGACAATGCCAGGCTCGGGAACTATTTGTTTCTGATTTCCAGCCAAGAAGTCTAACAATTCTCTCCCTTCCTTCCTATCGCCCTCTTCTTCCTTACCGATGCCAAGTCTGAGATTTTCCTTGTCTAGAGACCATACAGGCAAGGAAATGCACTTTCTTGGGATATGACAGACCACTGAACAGAAACGGTGCCCTTTGTTCTCATTCGAATGCTCTTTCCTTAAATGACATTTCTCTCTAAGGCTTCTGCAGATGTATCTGCACTAGCTCCTTAATTTCTACCAGGTCCCTCTCAGAAGACTAAGAAGTAGTAAGTGTTGGAATTCTGATTGGGAAGCAAGAGCTCAGAAAGGAAGAATAATTTGCCCAGGGATTTAGTCAAGCAATTCCAGTAGTTGTGTCTAAATCCATTCTTTAAACTTAAAAATCCTTGCTGGAATGGAGGGGTTTAGGGGGATGGAGTGGCTGGGTGATAGACATTGGGGAGGGTATGTGCTATGGTGAGCACGGTGAATTCTGTAAGACTGATGAATCACAGACCTGTACCCCTGAAACAAATAGTACATTATATGTTAATAAAAAAAAGAAAATAAATAAACTTAAAAATCCGTTCTGAAACTTTAAAAATCCTTTTCGTTCCCAGCAACCATGTCTAAGACAAAGGAAGCAAACCCTTATATTTACCTATAGAAAATAGAAAGAGTCAGGTCTGGTTGTTGATCACTAATTCCACCATGAGTCAGAAAATTTTATTTCTTTTGCACCCACGCAGGGACAGCCCAGCCCCGATTATAATCCACAGGGACGTGGGTCCTACATCCCGCTGTTCACTAGGCACCTCACCCTGGGCAAGTCACTTCACTTCTCTGCACTTAACAGCTTCCTCATCTGTAACACAAGGTAGCTGGGATTCAGGGTCTCTTAGGTTTCTTTCCAGTTTTAGGAGTCAGCAACTAGGAAAATGAAGAGATAAAGGCATAAGGCAAACCCCTCTGTAAAAAACCAGCAAAACATCTATATACAACACTTTAATCTCTGGTGAATAAGAATTTGTATATACTTTGGCTCAGCAATTTCACTCTTGGGACTTTATCCAAAGAAGCAATCAGAGACGTGCTTCAATTTGCAAGGATGACTGTCATGGTGTTTGTGTTTAATAAAATTTTAATTTTAAGATAGTTTTAGATATACAGGGAAGTTGCAAAGATGGTACGGAGCTCCTCTGTACTCCATTCATCCTCCCTCCTCATTTCCTTCACTGTTTAACAACTGATACTAGTATATTACATCCATCACAACAAATGAACCAGTATTGATACATTTTATTAACAAAAACCCATCCTGTATTCATATTTCCTTACTTTTTTTTAAAGATTTTATTTATTTATTTGACAGAAAGATAGAGATAGAGCATAAGCAGGCAGAGTGGCAGGCAGAGGGAAAGGAAGAAGTAGACTCCCCGCCGAGCAGGGAGCCCGATGGGGACTCGATCCCGGGACTCTGGAATCATGACCTGAGCTGAAGGCAGTCACTTAACCGACTGAACCACCCAGGTGCCCCATATTTCCTTACTTTTAACCTACTGTTCTTCTTCTGTCCCAGGATTCTATCCGGAACATCGGTTACATTTAGTTGTCATCTCCCTAGGTTCCTCAAGACTGTGAGAGTTTGCCAGATTTTCCTTGGAGTGTTTTTTTTTTTTTTTTTTAAGATTTTATTTTTAGGTAATCTCTACACCCAACATGGGCCTCGAATTTACAACCCTGAGATTAAGAGTCACATGCTCTTACCAACTGAGCCAGCCAGGCACCCCAGAGTTTCCTTATTTTTGAGGACCTTGACAGTTCTGAGGAACACTGGGCAGGTATTTTGGAGACTGTCTCTTGATTTTTTAAAAAAGTCATGATTAAACTGGGGTTATTCGATCTTGGCAGGAAAACCACAGCTGTAAGGTACCAGTCCTGTTACATCATTTTAGGGGAAAAGCTGTCTACATGAGCTTTCACCAATGATGTTAAGCTTAATCACACAGCAGAGGTAGTGTTTGCCAGATTTCGCTGCGCTATTTTCTAATAACAAAAGTTCTCAAATAAGCTACATGTCTGTAATGGGACTGTATACTTCATGAGGGCAGGAATTTTGCCTGTTATGCTCACAACTGTGCACCCAGTGCCAAGCAGAGTTCTGACACAGTGGGTGTTCAGTGAATAGAATTTGTTGGATGAAAAGGAGACTGATTACATAAATTAATCTATATAATTTGATGGAGGGGGTGCCTGGGTGGCGCAGTTGGTTGAGCGTCGGACTCTTGGTTCCGGCTCAGGTTGAATCTCAGAGTCCTGAGATTGGGCCCCGGGTCAGGCTCTGCTCAGCGTGGAGTCTGCTTGAGTTTCTCTCTTTCTCCCTCTGCCCCTCATGCTTGTGCTCTCTTTCTCTCTAAAATAAATAGATATTAAAAATAATACGATGGAATACTAGTGGTCATCATAGATATTTGGTGATATGGAAAAAATATCAATGTTCTATTCAGTGAACAAAACAGATCAAAAGGTAATTTGTAATCCTATTTTCTATAAAGTTTGTGTGTTCGTGTTTGTGTGTGTGTGTGTATCCCTTTGTATGTGTGTAGAAAAAGTACTACAACGTTGTCAAAATGTTAAAGCGGTCAGTGGTTATTGCGGGGTAGAAGGATTACAGGGGATTTAAATTTTCTTCTTTGTTCAGTAACGATAAGAATGAATTACTTTTGAAATCAGAGGGAAAAAAAACAATACAAATGGAGAGAAGTTTTGACCTTCAAGAAGGTTCTCGAGCAAGAAAAACAGATGTTTCAATACAATGCCCGGCAACCACATTATTTAGCCATCTATTAGTATCTGTGAAGGAACTGAAATCAGTGATGCGGTGCATAGAGGGTGTTGTCCTCAGAATTCTGCAGTTTCTAGGAAACAGGGTACACTAGGCACCATCTGTTTCTGATTTAGGGCATTAGAGCCGCAAGATCATGAGCTGTATCTTTGTTACTCTCCTAACAAATTGTTTAAAGTTAAAAAAAAAAAAGAGTAAAGAGCAAAACCAAACGCACAGGATGCCAGAGTGAATGGCATTATTGTATCGTTCGCTTTCTCCTCCCTGGGGCTTTGCATTTTAAAAACACATGTTGTGGTTTTTCTATGATTATCTTCCCACTTCCTGTGTTGTATCTCCCTTACTGTAAATATCCTTTTGTATAGTCATGCTTTTCATTCTCTGTGTCTTGCATGTGTGCCTTTCTTAATACTCACGAACTTTCTCCAAACTTCCACTGTATATTTTTCCTAATACTAATTTGTGTGGGTCCAAGAGTATTTTTAGAGATTTTTTTAGAACCTTGATTTCAAATTCTAGTTCCATCTTCTATGACCTGTGTGATCTGCGTAAAGTTTTCACCTCTCTGAGTTTCCCTCTCAGAAAATGAGGACAGTATTCTGTACTCACTCAGAGTATTCCAAGGATTAAATGAGATTTGATATAAATATACAACTTTCTTTGTGAAGCCTTCTCTGACAGCTTGAGGGTTCCCATACTCCCCTCTGACCACATAGTAACTTGTTCAGACCTTTATTCATGCAATTCCTTATACAAGTGTCTACATCATTCACTTATTTATTTGACAAATAGTTATCCAGCTCTTACTATGCACCAGGCACTGGAATGTATCCTCTAGTTAAATTGCGGATTCCATAAGGGCCTGGAGTCTTGTCTTATCCACCCCCTCTCAACCCCGTGTTTAGCAGAGGAGTAAAGCAAATACTCAAAGTCTGTTTGTTCAATATTGAATAAAATTCGCACATTTCTTTTTCAATAATCAAACTGAAAATCATGCTACCAAGTACTTCCTTATTTGCCCTTTAAAGACAAAGATAAAAGACACATATTTTCTTTTACATGTAACATATTGTTATGCTTATTAACAATTCCAGGGGGCTCAGAAATATTCCTTTGCTTTGAGTGTTCTCCATCTGGAAGAGTTTAGCTAATTAAACCAAAGATCGCGGATGAGTTGGCCCCATTTATCTCCAATGGATGAAATCCTTTTCTCTCCAGAGGATTCTTCAGACAAATATCAAGGGTCAGTGTTATTTTTAGTAACATATATTTTTGAAAGTCTTAACTTTTTTTCAATTTCTAAGTTTGGTAACACATACTTTTGAAACTCTTTATTTGTTGTTGTTGTTGTTTTTAAATTAAATTTATTAGCGTATCTTCGCCTATACAGAAGCATTTGTCTCAACTCTAGATGATATTGAATTACCATACTGGAGATTAAGGGAGTCATTAGTCTGCAAAAGAAATTAGAAAAAAATGCTTTCTCTCCGCCCCCCCCCCCCCCCCCCCCCGCCCGCAAGTGCAGGATTCCTGTCGGTGATGATATTCTGTGCAGATTGAATGGTGATTCAGAGAAAGCTATTATTATCCTTCCTTTTGAGGGACTTTCAATTTTTGCTGATTAATATTTGTCAGTATTTCTGAGTTTTCATTCCGGTCCCTCCCCTCTCCTCTCCTCCATTCTTTCTTAATGCAGAAAAACATATAGGCCTTGTGTTCTTGGATTCATTTGGCCCCCCTTGTATGCTTCACGGGACAGTTACGAAAATTCATGTGCCAATTACATGCCAGATTTCCTTAGGTTTAAGAATGAGAACACTTTATAACTTCACATTAGCAACAATTAAATAATGGCCACAGAGCTGAGTTTTAGTGATCTAAATTTAGTGATCTAATTTTTTTTTCTCTAGTTGGAAAGTTTGTCCATCTTCTGAGTTACATCATGACATTTAGACTGACAGGCCCAGATAGGAAGAAGCTAAATCAGGTTTTAGTGGAGAAGATACCACGTGGACTTGCACAGTGAATAAACCAAACCTAATGTCTAACACAACTTTCCTTGCTAGGCAATGTCAGCATGTCCAACTGACTCACCTGAATTTCATTAAAAGCTAAAACGCAATAAAGTCAGTGTGGGGCCAGAGGAACCCACGGAAGTTTATTGGGCCTTATTTAAGTGAGGCTTTCTTTCACATCCCTTCTTGGCGCTGTTCCTCGGCTTCTCTAAAGACCACCTCCTCCTATCCTGTTCCTCTGGGGAGGACACAAAGGTTGGGGGCGGCCATGGCACTCAGGTCACTGAATTTACTAAAACAAACAGGTTCTTTGGTCATCACGGCCCCAGTAACAGAGTTGATCAAATCCTTAGCTCCCGAGGCGTGTTTGGCATTTTTACAGTGCCCCAGAAGTTGGAGGGCTGTCACCAGACATTTTCCTCGTTTCTCTCCCTGAAGCCCTCCCAGCATTTCTCTGGAGGTCATCCCATCCGTCCTTCACCCTCTGGTAGTGTTGGAGGAGGTTTATCATGTTTTTGTAGCCTCAGGTAGAAATACTTCTGCTAACTGATGCTTAGGTATTATAAGGAAGGCCTGTGAAATCCTTCGATGTAGTTTGAGAAAGACATTATTAGGACCCTGTTTTCTAAAGCCCTTTGGGAGGACCCGTGGGAGACAGCACAGGTGTGCAACTGGCCTGTTTATCCTTCAAGGGCTCTGTGCATTTTGTAACTCATGATGTTTCTCTCTTGTGTTGCTTATCAGGAGACTCTGAGCCAACTTTTGTCCCATCTCTAGCAAAGACTTCATGACTTGCAGTCTATTTCCCTTGGCTAGATGTTTCTCATCTCAAATTTGTTTTATTTTGGTACAGTGCTTGCATTTTTGTAAGTAGCCTGATGTTCTTCTTGCAAGAAGGTAGGTTATAGACAAATAAGTAAAGTAAATATTGGTGGGTAGGAAAATCCGGAGAACATGAGTTTTCTCAGACCGCTCTCAGCTACTTTGAGAGGACCTGGGCCTGCCACAAATTACCCGTGGTGTTGTGTGGGTTGTGTTAGAAAATGCAATGCCCTTTGGAGCACCAGGGCAATTCCTATGGTATGGATAAATATAGCAACGGGTGTGTGAATTGCACCGAAGTCGTGAAACCCAGGAGTCGCTGAATGAATGGTAAAGCAGGAACCTAGGAAGGTCTTTTTCAACTTCGTCGTTAAAAAAGATTAGATTCTCCTGCAGGAGAAAGACTCAAGTGACCCAAAGGAAGTGACTCATCGGGGATGAAACCAAAGAGTAGTGACAGAAAAGGTCACCAGAGGGAAAGCGGGAAGTGCCAAGCAGAAACTCCAAAAAAATAAATAAATAAGCATTTGTCAAAAGGCGAGTACATAAGCTGTCCAACCCAGGGTCACAAGCTCCCAGCAAAGTGGCTAGAATTTCTGCTGATGAATTGAAGGAAATTTGCAATAAGGAAAAATACACCCATCTGAAAAGAAATCCAGTTCATAAGGTCAGCCCAACCCGAAACAACATCAGTGAACAGGAATTTCATTCTCTGAACAATACCGATCTCAGCCCTACAGCGGCCAGCTCATTCCTTTCCAAAGTGCATATGGTTCACACCTATTTTTGTTCTGAAAATTCTACAAAGAACTTTTGAAAAAAGTCCTGGACAGTCAGGAACCTTCAAAAACTGTGATTTTTGTTTCCTTGTCCAGCTGCATGATGGCACACGTCTGTTAGCGATTGCCAAGTTCACTTAAGCGCACAGTGGGGGCCGTGAGACCGCCAGGGACCTCACACATGCAGAATTTCAGGGAAGAGAGACAACGTCACATGGTACTGTCTGATATCTAAATACCAGCACAGAGCCCATGAAGCCTACAGGGGATATTGCAAGCTGAAGAAATGGGTGAGGTCACACAGAGGGGGATGAGGAAGAGGATGGAGGGCCCAGGGTTGTACCCTGAAGTTCTGTGTCTGTGCCGAACTCCAGGTCCACGTGTCTAGCTGCCTACTCGACATCTCCACTTGGATGCCTGATGGGTTTCTCAGACCAAATGTTCAAAGCCCAACCTTGACTTTCAGCCTCCCGGTCTTCTTTAACTCTGTAAATGACATTTCCATCCTCCGGTTGCTCAAGCCCCCAGATTTGAATGACGTGATCATTCCTCTTTTTCTCACATCCCATATCCAATCTGTCAACAAATCCTTCCTCCAGGAGACATCCTCAATTTTCCACTTTTTATTACATCTACCACTGCCTCTCTGGTCCAAGTCATCCTCTCCTCTCCCCTGTTGCATTAGCTCCTACATCCACCCTTCCTCCTCCAGTCTATTCTTAACACAACAGCCAGAGTGGTCCTGTTAGAGCATTAGACGGGTCATGTCACTGCTCTGCCGCAAACACTCTATTTGCTTCTCATCTCAAACTAAAATGGTCTCTCAGGCTGTTTATGACCTACATCCCCTGCTCCATTGCCTCCTGGAGTACATGCTCTCTTTCTTCTCATTCTGTTTCCCTTATCCTGGCCTCTGCTAGCCTTTAAGCATGGTAAACTCTGTTCTGCCTCAGGGCCTTTGCACTTGCGATCTGCTTAGAAAGCTCTTCCATATAACAACATTCCTTGCTTCATTTCACTGCTTAAATGTAACCTTATCAGACCATCCTATAAAAAATAGCAACCTCCATCCTTGGCTCTTCCAATCTCCCTTAACCTGTTTTATTATTTTTTCTGCATCTCTTATGACCAACATACTATTTGTTGATAGATGATCTCCTATCTAGTAAGAATGTATGCTCCATGGGCGCCTGGGTGGCTCAGATGGTTAAGCGTCTGCCTTCAGCTCAGGTCATGATCCCAGGGTCCTGGGATCGAGTCCCGCATCGGGCTCCCTGCTCCTTGGGAGCCTGCTTCTCCCTCTGCCTCTCTCTCTCTCTCTCCTCTGTCTCTCATGAATAAATAAATAAAATCTTTAAAAAAAAAAAAGAATGTATGCTCCATAAGGAGAAACTTTGTGTCTTTTGTTCACTGTTTATTCCTAGCACAGAGTAGACACTCCAATATTTGTTGAAGGAAGGAAAGGCTACAGTGTTTCTCATCCAGGTAGAGAAGGAATTGACTAGGAGACTGAGAAGTGGCCAGAGAGGTAGGAAAGGAGAAGCCTGGAGCATGAAGTATAACAGAAGCTGAGAGAGAAAGCATTTTTTTTTATTGTGGTAAAAATATATAACAGGGGAGCCTGGCTGGCTCAGTCAGTGGACCCCTCTAGATCTCGGGGTTGTGAGTTCAAGCCCATGTTGGGCGTAAAGCTTATTTAAAAATATATACATATATAAAACATGAAATGTATACTATTTTAACAATTTAAGGTATACAGTTCAAGTGGCAGTAAGTACTCACATTGTTGTGCATCCATCACCACCGTCCATCTCCAGAACTTTTTTCATCTTCCCAAACTGAGACCCATTAACTTTCCAACCTCTCTTCCCTGCCGTCCCTGGCAATCACCACTCTATTTTTTGTCTCTGTGACTTTCTCTACGCTGGGTATCTCATATGAGTGAACTCATACAGTATTTGTCCTTCTGTGACTGGCTTATTTCACTCGGTGCATTGTCTAGAAGGTTCATCTAGCATTTATCAGAATTTTCTTCCTTTTTAAAAGCTTAAAAAAACAGTTTTAAGTATTTTTAAAAATTTTAAAAATATCCCATTGTATGTATATACCACATTTGTTTATCCATTCATCTGTTGATGGATAATCTGGGTTGCCCCCACCTTTTGGTTATTGTGAATAATGCTGCTTTGAATACGGGTGGACAAATATCTCTTTGAGACCCTGCTTTGAATTTTTTTGGGAGGTATCCACCCAGAAGTGAAATTGCTGGTTTCTCTGGTAATCCTCTGATTAATTTCTTGAGGCGCTGTCACACTATTTTCCATGGCAGCTGCACCAGTGCAGAAGGGTTCTGATATCTCCACATCCTTAAACCTTATTTTCTGTTAAAAAAAATTTTTTTTAAGATTTTATTTATTTATTTGACAGAGAGAGAGACAGTGAGAGAGGGAACACAAGCAGGGGGAGTGGGAAGGGAGAAGCAAGCTTTCTGCCGAGCAGGGAGCTCGACGTGGGACTCGATTCCAGGACCCTGGGATCATGACCTGAGCTGCAGGCGATGCTTCACCATCTGAGCCACCCAGGCGCCCCTAGAGGAAAGCATTTGAAACCAGAGACAGTGGTCCACTGTGTCAAGAGCCGCTCCAAGATCAGGTAAATCAAGACTCAGAGTGTCTATTGGATTTGGCATTTGGAGGTGGTGGTGACACCAGCAGAATGATGGAGGGTCACCAGATCGGAGCAGGCAGGAGAGTGAATAGGTGGTAAGATGACTCGAGAAGCTTGTCTGTGCTCAGGAGCAGAGAAATACTCTTTTTGAATGTTTGCTACGCTCTGTCATCATAGCAGATGCAGGGTTGGAGCAGAAGTGCCAACAGATGGGGCTCCTGTCTTCATGGGGCTGATAGTCCAGCAGAGGAGAAAGACAGTCAAGAAATGTATTCAACTCCAGTTTGATAAGAGCTAAAATCAGAAGCTCTGAAGGGGGGAGGAGGGCATCAGAGGAAGTGTCCTGAGGAAGTGACACCCAAATGGGTTCCAAGGGGGTGTCCCCTGTGCATCTGTCTTCAGGGAGAGGATGGCTTGGTCCTGCTGACATGGGCACATGCGTCTCCATGGCAATTCCTTCTCCTTATTAGCTTCAGCCACTACGGTATTCCCAAATAACTTCTGTGAGCCCTCAAAGAAGTATGTCTCACACGCTCTTAAACCAGCCTGGCAGTCTGCCTCTTCTTCCTCTTCAGCTCTGGCTTCCATTTATCCAGAGACTATGTCCACAAGACTAGTTGGTGGAGTATTCCTGTGGCCAAAGTTGAAGGGTCTCAATGTAAGGACGGCCCAGTGTGTGCCAATATCTTCTCCGTAGGCTTCTAGAGCCACCTGTCTTCTGGGTGAGGGGTGTCCACCCAGGGCTGGGTCATGCGTGTGCACACAAGGTCTCTCATTCAGGTTTTCTGTCAACTTCCTGTCCTGTTCAATTCTAGTTCAAGGGCCAGATGGGGAGTAGACATATGATCTTGGGCTAATTAAGTATAACTTCCTTGCACCTCTGTCTTTTTCATCTGCAATTTGAGGATAATAGAAGCACCTATTTCAGATTAAGCGAAAAAGTTCACATAAAGCATTATTAGCACAGTGACTAGGACATAGGAGAAGCCTGGTAAAAGTTAGCTTTTATTGTTACTTTTGCTATTATGATTACGAACTGGAGTTTGGGTACACTAAGTGTCTGAGTCCCAGCTCCGTGAGTCTATTGTTCAAAGTGTACTGTTTAGTAAATTGGCAGTTTCAGCCATGGTCTTACAAGCTTAGCTAATGTGTGTCTGCCTCTAAGAGCGTAGGCTGCCCTGGGGTGCTGACAAGATCTGGATTCTGAATGGCTTGGCTGAGGACAGTTGTGGCCTGGACTGTATTCACCAGAGTAGTGAGGCTTCTCAGGAGCCAGCTTGCTGCCCTCCCTGGATATGCCCAACCTTTCCCTTATCTTTCCATTTGGAACCCCAGTGTTGCAACACCAACCCTGCTTTTTATATACCCACGGAAAAGAATTTGTGTGTGTGTGTGTGTGTTTTAAGATTTTATTTATTTATTTGACAGAGAGAGAGAGAGAGAAGAGCAAGAGCACAAGCAGGGGGAGTGGGAGAGGGAGAAGCAAGCTCTCCGCTGAGCAGGGAGCCCAACACGGGACTCGATCCTAGGATCATGACCTGAGCTGAAGGCAGACACTTAACTGACTGAGCCACCCAGGCGCCCCAAGAATGTGTTTTTAAGCACCTGCATGCCAATGGTTTCCAAATGTCTCCAGAGTTTGGGGAAATTTTTTTTTCTTTTTTTGCACCGCTCCCTTGCTTGACTCAGTGGGCCTCCCGATCTCTTCCTTAGCAAGGCAGTGTGATGCTGAGCACCAGAAAATTCCCAGGGAAAACCTCTGCCAAAATGCAAAACCAAGGAAAAAGGATAAAAGCAACAGCTTTGGACCAGGCTGGCATAAACGGTAAATGGTTTGTGCCATATTTACTTTTTCTTAATCTAAAATAACAGAGATAACATACACAATGGCCTTTCTAACTTGCCACTTTTCCCTTATCTTTTTTCCCATTGTGAGCCCTAAGACATCATGTTCTTTCATATAATCTCTTTCTCAAAAAAAAAAAAAAGAAACCAAAAAAAAAAAAAAAAAAAAACCCCGGCCATTTCATTCCTGCTGCCCATGGAGAAGAACAGACTCTATCTGATATTTCAGCTGGAAGGCAGGGTGGCAGATTCTTTCCAATGGGGTGGCGACTTCCTCCCTACTCTCAGAACACACCCCTTCCCAAAAATACGCCCTCCTGGGCAAGCAGCACAAAGAGAGCAGACCCAGCTCTCGGCGTCAGCAAATGCCCACATCCCTTCCTTTTCCTCTTACACCCAGTGGCCTGGGAATGGCACATGAGCTTGGGGAATCTGTGCCCCCAATCTGTGTGCCCCCATCAGGCCCTCAAATGGCCTTGCTCTCATCTCTTGCCCTCCTGGGCCATCTTCCAAGCCAACTGCCAGAAGCGATTGTCCTAAAATGCAGATCTGATCATTTCATTCCATCTGCTTAAGAATTTGCCATGGCCAGGGCCCCTGGGTGGCTCAGTTGGTTGGGCGGCTGCCTTTGGCTCGGGTCGTGGTCCCAGGGTCCTGGGATCGAGCCCCGCATCGGGCTCCCTGCTCGGCAGGAAGCCTGCTTCTCCCTCTCCCACTCCCCCTGCTTGTGTTCCCTCTCATGCTGTGTCTCTCTCTGTCAAATAAATAAATAAAATCTTAAAAAAAAAAAAAAAAGAACTTGCCATGGCCTTTTGGGCCACAGTGAGTGTTCCCAAACTCCAGCCTGAGGTCCATGCATGGCTGGCTATAAAAGAATCATTGTATTCAGATGTACTTTCTAGAGTTTGGAATAGAACCTGGGTATCTGGATATGGAGCCTGAATTCTTTAGGTTGTAAGTGATAGTAACCCATCTCAAACTAGCTGAGGTCAAAAAAAGGAATCCATTATGTCTTCTGACTAGGAAGTTCAGGGGGTAAAACGATCTTAACTGTATCTGCGGGATTTTAATTTATGGAGGTGACTGAATGATGACACGGAGAGGTCAATACCATTGAAAGACTGATGTATTAATTAATTTCCTGAGAGGAGGGGGTATGCCATGACATACAGGGCCATTTAGGGAAGCACCACGTTTGCTGGGAGGCAGAAAAGAGCAGGGGGTGGGATGGCAGGGGAGGCATAGACCCCAGCCCTGATTGGGATTTCTGCAGGAAAGGCAAGGCAATTTAGGACTGGCTACTTTGAATAAATCGGGTGGCCTTTGGGGCATAGCAACTGTGCCTAGTTGTCTGATACCTGACCCTGGGATTGATTTAGGGCAGGGGACATAATGGCTTGGTATGCGAGGTAGCTGAAGGAGGTGATTTCAGAGTATGGGCTCTGGATCTCAAGGGAGAGGTAAACCACTTCAGCTGTTAGCTCAGGTGCCAAGTAGACCAATACAGGATCTAAGAAAACACTATTAGAACAAGAGCTAGCTTCAGTGGGAATGGCTTTAGGGATGTGTTCTCAATAAAGCAGCTACTGAATGCTTTAAGTGTGACTAGCACAAGCTGAAATGTGATGTAAGTGTGAGATGGAGACTGACTTTCAAAGACAGCATAATGAAGAGAAAGCTTGTGCAGCACAGTGATTTAACGATTGTCACATTGCTCAGTGCTTGCCACCATGGCGTTGCCATCTGTCACCACACAACATCGTTACAATATTATTGACTATGTTCCCTATGCTGTAAAAAACAAAATGAAACAAAAACAAACAATCCAAAATATCATAAATAAAATATAGCATGAAAATTCATCTGTTTCCTCTTTTCTTAATTTCGACACTAGAAATTTAAAATTGCACGTGCAGCTTTGCACTTGTGGTTCACATTATATTTCTGTTGGACAGTACTCGTCAGTATCGAATGTTCTCTTTCTCTCTATGGACTCTGCTTTTCAAAAATATATTTGAAGTTCATTCTCTCCTACTACAGACTATCTTCTTCTGTGTGCCTGCAAAAATGGCTGCTGGCATTTCCAGGCTTATAGAATTCCAGCTTCTCAATGCCATCCAAAAGGGAAGTTCTTTCTTCTGTTGTTCATATATTAATCTCAGGGAAGGCCAACACCCATTGGCCCTGCTGATGTCACAGTCCACCCCTTGGACAAATCACTATTGACAGGAATACCAGTTCCTGTGGCTATTCATGAATTGCGTGCCCATCAGACTGGGGTAGAGCAACCACATGGCATGGGAAAGGGGCAGTACCCCATGTGATGAAAATAACTCATGGTTACCATTCGCAGTTTCATTACACTTCCCAGGTGATTCCGATGCACAGTATAGTTTGTAACACGCCAGACTCTGGAGGTAAAATCTAATTGTATTAGTGTGCTTTAGTGTGGCATATTAGGCCTGTAGTCTGGTCTCATCCTAACTTTTTAATCTCATGTTGGTTTCCTTCTTCCCTCCCCCTGCTATATGCCAACATTGTATTCTTTGGATATTTAAAATTTCTTGCAGCTCCCTGAACACTCCATGCTAAAAAAAATTTACTATAGGAAATGTCAAACATACATAAAAGTAAAGAGGATAGTGTAATGACCCCTCCATATACTATCACCCAACTTCAACAATTATCAGTGAATGACCAATACAGTTCCATCCATGCCCTCATTACTCTTCCTAATGGATTAGTTAGAAACAAATTTCCAACATCATATTATTTCATCTGTAAATATTTCAGCAAGTATATGTATGAATTAAGAAGCCTTAAAAAAGGTAATCACAATACAATTATGACTCTAAAAGCGTAATACTTCCTTAGTATCATCAAATAACCAGTAGGTGTTCAAAAGGTGGAAACAATCCAAATGTCTATCAAATAGTAAATGAATAACCAAAACATGGCATATCCATACAATGGAATATTATTCAGCCATAAAAAGGAATAAAGTACAGATGCGTGCTACAGCATAGTTGAATCTTGGAAATGTGCTAAGTTAAATAAGCCAGACATAAAGGCCACATATTGCATGATTTTCCCATTTATGTGAAATATGCAGAATAGGCAAATTCATAGGGACAGAAAGCAGGTTAGCGGATGCCATGGGCTGGAGGAGGTGGGGAATGGGGAGCGACCACTTAATGGGCATGGGGTTTCCTTTAGGGGAGATGAAAATGTTCTAGATCTAGATAGTGGTGATGGTTGCACAACATTGTGAATGCACTAAAAGCCCCTGAATTGTACACTTTAAAATGGTTAAAAAGGTGAATTTAATGTTATGTGATTTTTACCACAATATAAAAGGACTTGATGTCCGGTAGTTTCTCTTTTAGCAGACATTAATGATCATTGCCTAGATCTATTATTTCATCAGGGGCTTAAGGTTACAAAATGGTGATATTCTAAATCTAGAATTCCTTCCTCATTTATTATCTGGGGGTAATTTTATCTGATGACAACTCCTTGTCAACCACTTGGTTTTCCTGAGGTACCATGTGCACCCCCTCACGTCCACGCTTTCGCCTGTGCCAGTCTATCAGTCTGGAATACCTTTCTTTCCTCCTCCTCTCTGCCTGGCTAATTCCAAATTCAGCCAGATCCCTCATGACCTAGCTGAACTGTTGTCAATGCGAAGCTCAACTCTCTCGATCTTAGTACTTATTGCCCTTTATTGTGATTTTTGGGTTTTTTTTCCCTCTGTCTCCTCTACTGACTTTCAGCTCACTGAGGGTAGGTTCTGTCCCCTATCCCAAGATTCAGCTCCAACAGAATAGTGGCTGCTCAATAAACATTGGTGAGATGGAAGTGAGCTGGTTCATTGCAATGGGCAAAAGATAAGTGTTAGTTATTTACTTTATACGCGTATATGAGTTTTGTATTGCTGTGTAACTAATTACCACAAATCTAGAGGCTTAAAATAGCACATGTGTTACCTCACGGTCTGGAGTTTGGCATAGCTTAGCTGGGTCCCCTGCTCAGAATCTCATCAGGCAGCAATCATCGAGATGGAGGCTGGGCTGCCTTGTAATCTGCAGAGGCTCCAGCAGTGAAGAATTAATTTCCAAGATCATTCAGGTTGTTGGGAGAACTCATTTCCTTTTGGTTATATGACTGAGGTCTCCGTTTTCTTGCTGGCTCTAAGCCAGGGGCCACTCTTAGCTACCAGAGGTGGCCCACGATTCCCACAATTCCTTGCTGCCTGACCCTCTCTAAATGCCTTCTTGCAACACGGCAGCTTACCTCTTCCAAGCCAGCAGCAGAGAGGGAATCTCTCTGGTGTGTGCTAGCAGGATGGAGCCTTATGTGTATAATTGCGCCTCTAATCTCATTTGCCATATTCCACTGATTACGAGCAAGTCAAATGTCGCACCCATACCCACACAAGGTGTGAGCATAGGGGCCACCTCAGGGCCTGTCGTCCACAATTAGCCATGACTTATTGAGAATCTGCTGTGTACCAGACACTATACTAGTCACTTTCCACTAATTCTTTCACTTATTCCTCAAACTACTTTATATGAGATGAATACTGTGAGAGCTATTTTGTAGATTCGGAAATTGAAGCTCAGAGAAATGGGAGTTTGAGGTGTTCAAGGTCTCACAACCAATAAAAGACAAATCTGAGATGCAAACCCAAGTTGGATCTTAAAATCAGCTTCTACCCTTCAAACCTCACCTTTTAAATAGTTTGTACCAGAAAACTCTTAAAAAATTGTCCCCTCATTCCTCTTTCACAAAGGTAACAACATACAGAGGAAATACACAGTCTTTTTTTCTTACATTCTTTTTTTAGAGCATAGTCAGAATGAATTCTTCCTGCTAAGAGGGAATGTTCAGATGGGAGCAGGCCCTTCTAGGAAATGTTATGTTGCAGAATTAGGGCAGGCTGCCAAAGCACGCAATGAGACCTGACCTGGATTTTCTCAATGCCATTAGAAAAGAGTCATAATAGTACCTCCTAGTTATATAGTCAGTTATCAATTCCTCTTATTTTATTCTCCATGTCCCTGTGAGTCAGCAAGGGTGGGGATTTCATATATTTAGTGTAAAAATTATTCTGTACATACAAGTTTGTATTTTGGCTTCTAAACTTTAGTATGTTATTGCATGAACATTTATGCGTATTATATCTTCTCTCTAAATATGATTTTAAATGGCTACTTAATATTCAATCCAATGGATATATCCTAGCTCCCTAATTTTAGCTATTTAGGTTTCTTCTTGTTTTTCACTATTGCAAAAAATACAGTGATAAACACCTTTGATGGTTGAAATGTTCCTGCACATCCATATGCACACATGCTTAGGATAGAGCCCCAGAAAAGGGATGGCAGAGGACAGTCTCAAGGCTCTTGGTAGAGATGTGGTTATAACCCCCACTTTTCAGATGAGGACACAAACTTAGAGTGAGACTTGCTCAAGTTTACAAGGCTCATAAATGTGGAACTGAGATTTGGATTCAAGTCTTCTGCCTCCCAGACTGATGTCCTTCCTTACAACTAGCTCCTTACAGTCTGGCCCTGGACTAGCAGCATTGGGAAACCCTGAAAGAATGTTAGAAATGCATGATCTCAGGCCCCACCTCAGACTTTGTGGATCAGAATCTGCATTTTCCATGATCCTGAGGTACATCTAGGCACACTGAAGTTTGGGAAGTGCTTCTCACAATACATCCTCCCCTCTAATTCTGTGAAGTGCTTTAGAATAAGGCAAAACACCACCAGCTTTGGTGTTACCAATTTCCCCTCAGCTTTGAGATACCTCTTTCACATTTCCTTGTTTCAGGGCTGTGTGCAATGCATCCACCTCATGGAGGTATTTGTGAATTCATTGTAAAAGAGCAGAATTTTTAACTTGCTTCCGTATTCTCTATGGATATGGCCAAACCTCCTGCTCAGAATTGTACAAATAGCATTTTGGAATAGTTTTCAGGAAGTATCGTGGTGAAGGGGAAAGTGTGTTACACCAGGAATTCTGGTCTAGTTTCCACCATTAACAAGCTGGTGACCTTGGAGAGCCATTGGGTCATTCTTCATTGAATTACTGTGAGGAAAACACACTTTGTTCATAAGGCAGTGGGTGTATCTGTGGGGAGCCTATATATAGACAGCATCCTCCTTGTGAGAGAACTTAAGGTGTTTAGACCAGATGATCGTTGGGGCAAATAGTCAAGAGGACCACAGTCTTCTGAGGAAACCTACTTTAGGTTGGATTGCATCTGTGTGTTCTCCAGGGATATGACAGAGCGCTATGAGTCCAGTCAGGATGGGTACGGGTGAGAGCTGGAGTAATTGATCTTCCAAGTCCCTTCTAACTCTAAAAACTTACGCTTTTACATCATTTCAGCATGACAAAAGAATCAGAATCCTAGCATGGGCTGGTCATTTTATGCAGCTACCTGCCTCCAGGAAAAAGAGCAGCTATTCTATTCTTTCAAGAATATGGATTTATTTCAAAACCCATTTCTGAGATTAGAGTCTTTCTTTTTGTTGTGATTCAATTAATTTCATTTGCCTTAAGCACATGAAGCAATCAGAGACCAGACTCAGGTCTTCCCAATCAGATGTAATTACTGAAGTCACTGATCTCTGGTTTGTTTTCCTTTTTTCTCTCCACACATTATCTTTCTTAGAGGAAGGAAGTTAAACGCTTTATATAATTCTCTCTGTTTTGCAATCACATTTCTCAAACTTAGAGCTGAACATCATTATGACTAAATAAGCGGCTCTGATTAAGCCTCTTGGAAAACCAGATACTTAAAGGAATTTATATGTCCCATAGCAGAAGATTTAAAGAAATGGTCAATAGTGGCCATTTACCCCAAACATCACAGTAATGTCCTCAGAAAAAAGAAAACAGAGATTTTTGAGACTAAAATCCAAAACTTTTCTCTTAATGTCTTACATAATCTCTTTTCTTATAATAAGTCAGATTATGTAATCATTTCTTTTCTTACAGCATCTTTGATATGGGTGGGGGATATTAATTTGAGCTTTTTGATATTGAGAGGTCAGTATTTCTAAAACCCCCAGCTTCCAAGAGGAAAAAAAAAAAGGAGAATAGTATTTCTATTTCTTTCAACAGCAGAATATTTACACAAGGGTCTGTTACTTAATGCCCCTTATTTAGGCACTGGTGGGAAATTAACTGCTCATTTATTTCACATGTATTCAGTAAAAGCTTATTACATGTGAGGCGCTCTTTGAGGTCCCAGGTGAAAGACATGGCTCCTGCCCTCCAGGAGCTTTGGATGGAATGGTGCACTGGATGCTAGGAAAAGTGTAAGCACAGGAGCTATAGAGATATCGAGGGCAGACAATTCTTTCTAAGCGGTTGAAGAAAACTGTCTAGAAGAGACATCCCTTGGGCTGAGGAGGAGATAGCCAGGGGGGTTGAAGTGCATTTCAAGTAGAGGCAACAGCAAATGGGAGGGAAGAGCAAATGCAAAGGTGCAGAGGTGATTGAGAACATTGGCAAAGAATTAAGCATGATCAGGGGCACCTGGGTGGTGCAGTCAGTTAAGCGTCCGACTCTTAGTTTCAGCTCAGGTCATGATCTCCGGGTCCTGGGATCCGGCCCTGGGTCGGGCTCCGCGCTCAGTGTGGAGTCCGCTTGAGAGTCTCTCTATCCCTCTCCCTCTACCCCTCCCTCTCATCTTGTCTATCTCTAAAATAAATAAATAAAATCTTTAAAAAAAATGAAGCATGACTGGATCGTGGCAGGTATGAGGAAGAGTGGGGAAGATGCAGGAATGGGTGGCAAGTATACAACGTAGCACAGGCTGAAATAAATCAGACAGACTGAGCCAAAGCCTCCATTGTAGTAAAATCTCAAGAGAGTGGAGTTACTTTACAGGCACTTTAGAAAGGATACCTGTCGGGAGTGAAATTTAGTTTGGAGAAGGCACCATATCAAGAAACCCATTGGCATTAGCCCAAAGTAGAGATTATATTTTCCTTTGGCTTGGGCATATTCCCCCCACCAGCTTTGAATGTAAGTGCTTCACCTTTCTTTGGAAGAAAATAAAGTCTCAGCACAGGCGGCGTTTGAGGGAGCGCTCATTTGATCTGGTTGATTCAGGAAACAGATGCATCCTCTTGGTCTCTGCACAAATTGTTGGGGTTTCTTTTTTCTGGTTTCACCAAAGCCAGATCTATGTCTCTATCAGCACAGAGGAAAAAAGTAATTACCGAAGTATTAGTGTGATTATTATTTCCTGATACGAATTGCTGCATTCCTTACTTGTATCTGGTCCTCTCCCTGGGCTGGAGTTAGAAAATTTAAAAACAAACTCTTCTTGGACAAAGCTTATATTGATTATTTTTTATCTCATCTGGGTTGGAGAACTCTTTGAGAATTTAATGAAAGAGAAAAACCCTCTCCTTAAAGAATTCACATTTTCCCACACCTACAAAATGGAACATGATTTCAAGAGATTCACAAACCTCTTGAAGTCCCTGAGGACCCTTGAGGAATCTGTAGATGCTGGTTAAGAACCTCTGGTCTATACAGTCAAAAATGAAATGGAAGAACTGCTTGCTGAAATTGGATAGTGACAATTGTCTGCTAATTCTGGCAGTACATTTTGGGAGGTCCGAGTAAACCTGAATTGCATTTGCCATATAGTTTCTCAAGCCTCTGCCATGACATTGACTCAGTGGGTGGACCTCAGCTTTCCCAATGCCCCCACCTCCACACCAACCCAAACATGAGTGAAACATTTTGCAAAGTTAAGTCCCTGGCCTTGGAGTTAGAATAGACCTGAGTTTTAATATTATCTCTACTTTCCACTTGTGTAATCTTGTCAAGTGATTAAAAATTTTCCAGTATCCACTTCCTCGTCTGTAAAATGGGGATAATTTTATTTAATTTTTTAAAAGGTTTTATTTATTTATTTATTTATTTGACAGAGAGAGAAAGCATGAGCAGGGGGAGTGGGAGAGGGAGAAGCAGGCTCCCCGCCGAGGAGGGAGCCCGATGCGGGACTTGATCCCAGGACCCTGGGATCATGACCTGAACCTACCTCTCAGGGCTGTTGTGAGGACTTCATGAGATATGAGTGTGGAAGTATTTGCCAGACATCAGGCTCATGGATAGTGCTTGACAAATGTTAACTGAAATTCAGTTCTCCGAGAGCAGAGTAAAACCTTTTAGAGAACCTCAGTCTTGAAAAAATTATGGTGGGGGACTTCCAGTTTCTAATCCAGCATGTAAGGAGCTTAGAAATTGCCACTCTGTCCTAACAAGTAAAAAGCTGAACCAACTGAGAAATCAACAACTTTTCTTAGATCTGTCAAAGAAATGAGGTCACAGAGCAAACTGCTATTCCCAGAACCGGGCAGACAGACAGGTGGATGTAGAGAATCAAAACTTACAGGAGCAGAGACTGCCATGAGAAGCATGTCCACGGCAGAAAAACCTGAACTGTGATGGACAAATTGCTGGAGGCTCAGTATGGCCAGCTCTGAGTTAAAAATTCCAGGGGACCCATTCGTGGGGTGGGGGGAGGGGGAGTTATTTTTGTGAATTTTACCTTGGGGAGCTCTAGTAGATCCTCACAGTAAATATTGTAGGAAAGTACTCATACTTTTGGCAGGTGGAGGGAAATAAGGAGCCGTTCTGAAATATGTCAGAGCATTCTGTTGTTCTTAACAATGCCTGTCCTCTGGAGAAACTATTTTACCAGAGCTTAACCTACTGGGGGTTTTGTCAGAGCCCAACCTGCCTGGGGGAAGGGAACTACAGAACTCCAGCCCTTCCAGCCATCCTGTCGGACCTAAGGTGGGGGCAGGAGCTGAGAAGCACCGGGGAAACTCACAGTCCAGGGGCACAGGCTCACCAAAAGACTGAGACCTAATTCTAGGATTATAGAATATGTCCCTGCCACCTACACCTTACCACCACCATATTACTAAAGGGCCTATTTATTGCAATTCCTTTTCCACAGTGCATCATGCCTGTCTTTTGACAACAACAAAAATTACAAGCCTACTAAACAGGCAAGAAACAGAGTTTGAAGAGGCTTTTCAAAAGCCTCAGAACCAGAAGCAGATATGGTAGGAATGTTGGAATTATCAGACCAGGAATTTTTAAGAGCTATGATGAATATGCCAAGGGCTTTAATGGAAAAAGTATACAACATGCAAGAACAGACAGATAATGTAAACAGAAATAAAAATTCTGAGGAGAATGAAATGAAATGCGAGTGATAAAGAAAACACAGTAACAGAAATGAAGAATGTCTCTGATGGGCTCATGAGCAGACAGGACACAGCTGAGGAAAGAATCTCTGAGCCTGAGGATGTGACAATAGAAACTTCCAAAACTGAAAAGCAGAGAGAACAAAAGACTCGGGGGGGCGGGGAGCAACAAAATCCAGAATAGAATATCCAAGAACTGTGGGACAATTACAGAAGTTTTAACTTATACGTAATGGGAATATTAGAAGGAACAGAGAAAAAGGAACAGAAGCACTATTTAAAGCAATGATGACTGAGAATTTCCTTAAATTCATATCAGACCCCAAATCCCAGGAAGCTCAGAGAACACCAAGCAGGGTAAATGACCAAAACAACTACACCTAAGTATATGACATTCAAACATCAGAAAATCAAAGATAAAGAAAAAATCTTGAAAGAAGCCAGAAAGAAAACAAAACTCTTATTTAAAGAGGGATGAAGACAAAAACTATGTCTGACTTCTCAGAAGCCATGCAAGCAAGAAGAGTGGAGTATTTAAAGTGTTGAGAGAGGGGTGCCTGGGTGGCTCAGTTGGTTAAGCAACTGACTCTTGATTTCAGCTCAGGTCAGGATCTCAGGATCCAGAGATATAGGTGAACTCAACAATACCATCAATCAACTGGATATAACTGAAATCCGTAGACTACTTCAGCCAACAATAGATCACATGATCTTCTCAAGCTCACATGGAACACACCAAAATAGACCACATTCTGGGCCATAAAACACACCTTAACAAATTCAACAGAATGAAAATCATACAATATCTACTTTCAGACTACAACACATTTCTAAATAACAAAGAAATCTCAAGAGAAATTTAGAAATATTTTGAACTAAATGAAAATGAGACCACAACTTATCAAAATTTGTGGGATACGGTGAAAGCAGTGTTTAGAGGGAAATTTATAGCCTTGAATGCAGGTGTTAGAAAAGAAGAAAGATCTAAATCTATAATCTAAAGAGCAACCTCACCAAAGAAGGATGGCAAGTAAGCATATGAAAAGATATTTAGTAACATATGTCATTAGGGAACTGCAAATTAAAATAACAATGAGGTACTACCACACACCTATTAGAAGGACCAAAATCCCCAACACTGACAGCACCAAGTGCCGGCGAGGATGTGGAGCAACAGGAACTCTCATTCATTGCCAGTGGAAATGCAAAATGGTACAGCCACTTTGAAAAACAGTTTGCAGTTTCTTAAAAAGCTAAACATACGTTTACTGTATGATCCAGGAATCATGCTCCATAGTATTTACCAAAATGAATTGAAAACTTATGTCCACAGAAGAACCTGCACATGGATGTTTATAATAGCTTTTTCATAATTGTTAGAACTTGGAAGCAGCTAAGATGTCCTTCAGTATGTGCATGGATCAATAAACTATGGTATATCTAGACAATGGAATATTATTACTTCTAAAAAGAAATGAGCCATCAGGCCATGAAAGACATGGAGGAAACTTAAATGCACATTACTAGGTAAAAGAAGCCAATCTGAAAAGGCTGCATACTGTATGATTCCAACTATATGACATTCTGGAAAAGGCAAAACTTTGGAGACAGTAAAAAGATTAAAGGTTGCTAGGGGTTAGTGGGGAGGGGGATGAATAGGCAGAGCACAGAGGATTTTTAAGGTAGTGCAATTATTCTGCACAATACTACAATGGTGGATACGTGTCCTTATATCTGCCCATACTCAGAGAGTGTGCAACACCAAGAGTGAGCCTAAGGGAAAATATGGCCTTTGGGTGATGATGTGTCAATGTAGGTTCGTGGATTGTAACAAATGTACCACAATGGTGGGGGATGTTGATAGTGGGGATGTTATGCTTGTGTGAGGACAGGGGTATATGGGAACTCTGTACTTTCCATTCAGTTGTGCTGTGAACCTAAAACTGCTCTAAAAAGTACAGTTCATTAATTAAAAAAAGGCAAAAAAATTGTGGTACACCTCTATTCCCACAAGTAATTTGAACTAGGAACAATACTTAATATATAAACCTAAGGGGAAATATTTTTTCCTATGATGGCATCAGAGCTTTTCTTTAAAAAAAAACTTTTCCCCTCTTATTTTGCATGTGTGTGCATCTGCGTGTGCATGTGCGTGTGTGTGCGTGTGCACGTGCGCCTGCTAGGAATATGCTTCATCTTCCAACTGGGTAGCCAGCACTGAATTTCCCAAACATACAGGTCATAACCAAGGCCATAACCAAGGAAGTCAGGAAGGAAGAGTCCTTTGGTGGTTGTAGCATCATAGTCAGGTTCATGGGCACCAGAACAGGTTCTTTATCAGGATTCCTGCCCATAGGCTACTTTCTTGGCCAGGCTGCCCCTTCTCTCTCCCTGCATCCGTGTAGCTGCTTCGTCAGTGGATGGAAAGTTCTTACACATCCCATGTAGCTAGCCCATTGGAGGGATGGGTCACCTCAGGCCTCAGGTGCTTTTCTCTTTCTAAAGCAGAACTGAGATTTCACCTGGGCAGTCAGTTCTAGTGACCACAGAACTTTCATTTCCCTTTTATTGTAGGGAGAAATTTCTGAACACTACAATTTCACCACGAGAAATGGTGCTGGGGTGAGGGCTTGGTTCACACCTGTGGTTCCTAACCAGCAAAGCATTGGAATCACCTGGGGGAACTTAGTACATGCCAGATGCTTAGGCTCTACCCAGATGGGTAAGCATGGAGGGTAATTTCCTTTCTCTTTTCTCATTTTTAGTTTTTAAAAAAATGTAATTTCTACGCCCAATATGGGGCTCCAACTCACAACCTTGAGATCAAGAGTCACATACTCTGCCAACGGAACCAGGCAGGTGCCCCCATCTTTAGCTTTTTTTTTTTTTAATATTTTATTTATTTGAGAGAGAGAGAGAGAGAGAGAAAGTGCGAGCATGTGAGCAGGGGGAGGAGCGGAGGGAGAGGGAGAAAGAGAATCTCAAGCGGACTCTGCGCTGAGCACAGAGCCCAGCAGGGGGCTCGATCGCAGGACCCTGAGATCAGGACCTCCACTGAAATCAAGAGTCGGGTGCTTAGTCTGCCTTCAAATCAGGTCATGATGCCAGGGTCCTGGGATCAAGCCCGCATTGGGCTCCCTGCTCCGCGGGAAGCCTGCTTCTCCCTCTCCCACTCCCCCTGCTTGTGTTCCCTCTCTTGCTGTGTCTCTCTCTGTCAAATAAATAAATAAAATCTTTAAAGAGTCGGATGCTTAACTGAGTCACCAGGCGCCCCTCATTTTTAGTTTTATTTTTTCTTTTTAATTTTTAAAGATTTTATTTATTCACTTGACAGAGAGAGAGAGAGAGAGAGAGAGACCGTGGGAGAGCGAAAGCAAGCAGGGGGAGCAGGGGAGGGAGAAGCAGGCTTCCCGCCGAGCAGGGAGCCTGAAGCGGGCCTCGATCCCAGGACCCTGGGATCGTGACCTGAGCGGAAGGCAGACGCTTAACGACTGAGCCACCCAGGTGCCCCTCATCTTTAGTTTTAAATCGCTTTTATTTCTTCCAGTTTTATTGAAATGTAACTGACATAGAGCACTGTGTTTACGTTTACAGCATAATGATCTGACTTACATATATTGTGAAATGATCACAATACGTTTAGTTACAACTCTTAACTCGTATAGATACAAATATATACATACATATATTCTCCCTTGTGATGAGAACTCTTCGGATTTGCTCCCTTAACTTTCCTATATAGCATATAGCAGTGTTAACTATAATCATCCTGTTGTACCTTACGTCCCCAATACTTATTTATCTTATAACTAGAAGTTTGGGCCTTTTGACCACCTTCATCCTGTCTCTCCCCAACCCTCCGTAACCTCAAATCTGATTTCTTTTTTTATGAGTTTCGTTTTTTCTTTTCTTTATGTTCCACATGTGAGATCATTCAGTATTTGTTTTTCTTGGTCTGACTGATTTCAATTACCATAATACCCATGTTGTTGCAAGTGGCATGATTTCCTCATTTAAAAAAATGTGTTTATTTTTAAAGATTTTATTTATTTATTTGAGAGAGAGAGCAAGCACAGCAGTGTGAGTAGCAGAGGGAGAGGGAGAAGCAGGCTCCCGGCTGAGCAAGGAGCCATTGTGGGGCTCAATCCCAGGACCCTGAGATCATGACCTGAGCTGAAGGCAGATGCTTAACCAACTGAGCCACCCAGGTGCCCCTAAAAATTTATTTGAGGGAGAGAGAGAGAGAGAGAGAGAGAGAGAGAGAGAATGAGGGAAAGAGAATCTCATGCAGACTCCGTGCTGATCTCGGAGCCACATGTGAGGTTCGATCTCATGACTCCAAGATCACAATCTGAGCTGAAACCAAGAGTCAGGCGCCCAACCAACTGGCCACTCAGGGGCCCTGATTTCCTCATTTTTTTTAAATGACTGAATAATTAAGTGCTCCTCAAGGTATTTGGATGACCCTCTAGGCTTGGGAACCACTGGTGCAGAACAGTAAAGCTCCTTCTCCCTTCTGCCCAAACATATTCAGTGTTCCCTAAACTGGCCCCATGTTTTCATGCCTCCTTAACCTTGATCACTTCTCCCTCTCATAATATTTGAACATCACTTTATGATGTCACTGTTACAGTATCATATGTGTTTCCCTATTCTTTCCCTGACCAGATGGGCTCCTCAAGGGCATCTTTGAGTTTCCTGAATCTAAGGTTGTCATATATAGCTGAGCACATTATTCACTGCTCAAAGGAACTGGGTGTCTAGACATCTTAATAAAGGCTTAATTAAATGAACAAACACCCAACCCCTTTAGACTCTGAGTCTTTCCAGACCATGTAAAGATGCAGTAACTTTCATCCCTATTACCTGAAATTGGAAGCAAAATTTCAGAAATCAGTGTTAATTCAATTCATTATATGTGTGTGAATAGGTGTATATATTATATGTGTCTACATATGAAAACATACACATATATGTTAAGCTCAGCATTGTAGGCGGCACTGGGACAAGTTAAATAGGGGATAGGCAGACGATTCTCCTGGTTGCTCCTTCTCTAATGACATTTGAGTGTGTGCAGTACTGGGTTATGGCTGTGTGTGAGGGAGCCTGCATTTTGGCTCTACTGATGCAGTAGAGAGTACTGGGGTTGTCCCATGTCTATGGTTTTTGTTTGTTTGTTTTTTAGATTTTATTTTATTTTTATGTAACCTGTTCACCCAACGTGAGCTAAAACTCAGAACCCCAAGATCAAGAGTCACATACTCCACCAACTGAGCCAGCCAGGCACTCCCCCCATGTCTAAGATTTTAAAATAAGCTCTTCTCGGGGCACCTGGGTGGCTCAGTTGGTTAAGCGACTGCCTTCGGCTCAGGTCATGATCCTGGAGTCCCGGGATCGAGTCCTGCATTGGGCTCCCTGCTCAGCGGGGAACCTGCTTCTCCCTCTGGCCCTACCCCCTCTCATGTGCTCTCTCTCTCTCTCTCTCTCTCATTCTCACTCTCTCAAAATAAATAAATAAATCTTTAAAAAAATAAATAAATAAAATCTTAAAAAAAAATAAGCTCTTCTCTGGGCTGATCTTTCTCCCCTTTTGCAGGAGGGATTGCAGAAGAGGGGAAAATTGCAGGAGTTCCTCCTCATCGGCCTCCATGGATCCTGAGATGTACAGATAATGTGGGACAGGATAATAGGAAGTAAAACATACCTAACCATGGCCAACTTGGGGATGTTGTTAGGAAAGACCAGCGCCCACTTTTGGCACACCTTTATTGACTAGAATTATCTGACTGAGGCATTGGGGCCTCTGGAAGTCAAAAGAAGCTCAGAATTCTTTTGGGTTTTTTTTTTTTTTTGTACTTCTTGATAAATAGAAATATAAAGAAGGCTTAAAGCAGTGTGATACAAATGGGGCATATTTAAAATGTTTCGATTTAACAAATGAATATTTTTTTAAAAAAGATTTTATTTATTTATTTGACAGAGAGAGAGTTAGCGAGAGCAGGAACACAAGCAGGGGGAGTGGGAGAGGGAGAAGCAGGCTTCCTGCGGAGCAGGGAGCCCGATGCGGGGCTCGATCCCAGGACCCTGGGATCATGACCTGAGCTGGAGGCAGACGCTTAACGACTGAGCCACCCAGGCACCCAACAAATGAATATTTTTACCCCCAGAAAAGAAAATTAGATTTATAATGTTATTCACAAATTATGATGAAGTTCTAAAGCAATATTAATTCAAAGTAGACTCTATGTGACATGGTCCAGTATTAGCTGTGATCCTCCAGCATGGCATAGTGACTCCAGGTGTAAGTTCTTTTGTAGATGATGCAACAAGTCTGAGTGTGAGGTCTTTGTCAAAGTGAATTTAATTGACACATTGAGTTAAATGCCTCCCATCTCCACCCCAAAACCATACTAGGCTTGCCTAGTTCAAAGACAGAATATAGGGCCTGCTCGTTGAGTTAGTGAGAGCAGAGGGTGTCTGGGATAGAGACTTTCGCTGATGGGATCAAATTGCTGTGAAGGTATCACAAAGGGTGCGTTGAGCTGAGAAGCGTGTGCGGGGCGACTGGAAGCCTTGACCATTCAAATATGCAAATTTACTTGGTCCTGCCCCTGGAACTGAGAAGGAGGGCAATATCTGAGGTCAGACAGAAGGAGAAAAGCCCTGTGATAGGTAGCGTTTATGGAACTGTGATCTTTAAGAGCCTCAGATTGTACCCCCTGGTCTCAGACTGATCCATGACCCTCGCCAAAGACAGCGATCAAGGGTAAGACAAGACAAGACATTAAATTTATATTATGGACCAACAGTCAGCAAACATCTTCTAAAATGGCCGGAAATAGTATTTTAGGCTTTTTGGGCCTCACAGTCTCCATTGCAACCACTCAGCTCTGCTGTTGTAGTGCGAAAGCCATCATAGTTAATTTGCAAGTGAATGAGTGTGGCTGTGTTCCAATAACATTTTATTTCCAATAAAATTTTATTTATAACAAATATATGCAGATGGCAGCATATATGACCCACAGGCCATAGTGTGCTAGCCCTTACTCTGGAGTACCACAAACAGAAATCTGTCCATCTTCAAGAAATATCAAGTCTCAAATATGATCAGAGAGCATTGTTGACTCCATAAGTGGGACTCCCTGATTAAGTGGGCTTGACTCTCTCAGATCTCTTATTTACAAGTTGTGGGACTTTGGAGAAAACACATAACTTTTCTCATCTCAGGTTCTTTGTTTGTAATATGGAGATTGTTAAACCTGCTCTGCCTCCCCCAGGATGATCATGACACTCAAATGAACTGTAATGCATCAACAGAAAGAAGCTCTCATTACTACTATAATGGAATTGCAGGGACACCGTGTGAATTAAACACTGAAGCTCCTTAATGGAAGAGATGGTGCTTATTCACCATCGAATCGTTAGCACCTGCCACCTATTGGCGCTTGGAATAAATTTATTGACTTTATAAATGAAATAGATAAAATATTTCCTTCATTCAAATCAGTGTGGTGTAATTTGGATAGACTGGAGCAGTAGAAGCCCACAGTGAAACAGTGATTTGAAAATAGAACATGAGCCACTTAATTTTTGGAATTTAGCTACATTTGGGGAGTGTTTCTGGAGCAACTTGCCTAAACAGCTTTGGACTTGCAGAAAAGACTCCCATCAGGATATTACATACACATTTCCAACTCTGCTCAGATATATTGGAAGCGTTCCATAATTGAGGGAGGGTTTTCCCTCAGGCCTTTAAAAATTTCTCATCAGTAATATCCTCATCGCAAGAGAATCCTAAGCCATCTGACCGAGTACCCCTGGGACAGTCACTTGTTTTAACACCAATCCCGTGGTTGGACGTGACCATGTGCAAAGACTCCCCAGACTCACGATACCAGCTTGTTAAGCAAGTCAAGGGTTTGTTTGGTGTTTTACAGATGTGCCATTGCCCAAAGAAAGGCTAAAGATAACAGTCTATTATGAGTATAACCTATGCCAATAAAAAGAAAATGAAGCCAAAACCTTAGTTATGTTGTATCCTAAGTCAAATGCAATAGTCTCATTTGTCTTTCCATTTTGGAGGCAGCATTGAGCAGTGGAAAGAACAAGGGCTTTGGAGCCAGCCATACCTGAGTTAAAATCATGATGACAGCGTGTTAGAGAACGGTGGCCTTGCATGGTTGACTTACTCTCAGTTGTGCATCTCAAGGTTGTCGTGAGAGTAAGACGAGTCCGTGGGAATGAAAGTAGCTAGCACAGCGCTGCTCGCACCCATTCTTGGGTGGCAGTGGAGGAAACTTCTAAGAGATGGGGGTTGTTGTGGGCTGAGTGGCCTCCCCCACAAGAATCCACTGCAGTGGCCTTCCTCCAGGGCTTGGCATTCTGCTCGTCATGTTCAGGGTCAATGAGATCTCTCTTGGCTGACAGTAGATGAAAACCATTTCAGATCAGGGTGTGATGTGGGGGAAATGTTCAGAGGCAATCTTTTTTTTTTTTTTTTTTTAATTTTCAGAGGCAATCTTGAAAGGAGTGACCAAAAGACTCGTGGGCAGGAAGAGAGGCATGGGTAACCAGACTGTCCCAGGGAATGGAGCCACCACCAATGACCAATGATCCTTTTGTTCATTCCCTAGTAACATTTCCCTCCATTAGCTTGTATAATAAGGATTTGTCTGCATTGAATGTAATGCAGTTGCTTTGGGGAGCGATTTGAGAGTATGGTATACTGGTTGGGAGAGTTGGCTTTAGGATTAGGCTACCTGTTAGGCAGATTACTTGGCTTCTCTGATTCTTAAGCTTCCTTATCCCTGAGGGTAATAGCATTTACTCTCTACCCTCTGTGTCATTGCCTTGCCTTGTGCCTCCTGCCTACTCATTGTGGCAGGTCTCTCATGGTCTTCAAAGCTAATCACTGAGGTCTTTGGGTAGAACTGTTCTTTTTAGACACTCTAAAAGCTGCAGGCCGCTTATGGTTGCCTGCCCACCTCAGGTCTAATCAGCATGGTCAGCAGGGAGACAGGGGTGGATATGATCTATGATCACATAAAGTAACTCAGAGGTGGCTGCTTAGTGAAGGACTGTGGACAGAGCCATTTCTCATAGGAGATTGTGGGTGTGATGTGTGTTCAGGATGCAGAGATAAGACAGAGAGCTTTAATGTAAGGTAGACAGTGGTAATGGCAACAGAAAAAATGCTTTTAAAGAGCTTCATAAGTTCAAATGAGAAAGACCTTGCTTTCTAGCTAGGGGAGTAAAGGAAAGGCTTCATGAAAGAAAAGGCCTCCAGATTATCTATTACCCTAAGTCAATTAAGGCTCATACCTGAACTTGAAGGTGAGGGTCAGTTTCACCCAAACCTCATGCCTGGGAAATACAGGGTGTTCCTCCAACGAACCCATCCCATCCCCTGGCCACAAGCATTGATTCAAGGATGGTGTATGACAAAAGTCAAGCCAGTCAGGGACAGTGAGATCTACCAGGAAGCAGAGGTTCCTCTTCTCTGCTGAATTTGAATATGGAAGCATGTGGCCTTCAAAGTCATTGCCAGTTATCTTCAGACACAAGGGGAGACACTTTTGAGAACGGAACCCTCTTTGAGGAAGTAGAGCTGGGAGGGAGGGAGAGAGAGAGAGAATGAGAGAGACAAATTGGGCTCTGGTTGCATCATTTTTGGAAAATATGGGGAGTTGAGGGCATTAGTGAAAAATATAATTTGCTGGGAGCACTGGAGCAAGGATGTTAATATAGAAAGACAGATTAGAAAGAGATCATTGAAGGTCTTGAATGAGAGATAAGAGGCTTTCTATAGCCTTTCTATAGGCAATAGGAAGCTACTGAAAGTTTTTAAGTACTGTGATACGAGTGGTGTTGCAGATGAATTAACCTGTAAATGGGTGCAAAATAGATCGGAACAGAGAGAGGCTGCACATGGGGAGATGATGGGGAGTTTATGCAATAATCTGAAGACCTGAACTAGAGCAACTGCAGTGGGGCTGGAAACAGGAGGGTGTGGACACAAAAGACCACAGAGTCAAGATTTTAGACGAAGATTAAAAGGCCGCCTGAATGAAGGAGGGAGGGTGCAACATGCGAGTCAAAGCTGGAAGAGCGCCACACCTCACGTTCTTGGCTGGCTCCTCTAGGCCACTAGTTTATCACCATAAAAGGTGGATGGAAAAGATTAGACAACAGATTAGATAAAAAATTTTCTTTAGGCACAATGCCACAATGCAAATGGATCGTGATGACGTTTTCCGACATTGAGAAAGTCTGTGGCGTTGACTCACCGTCTGTACCATTAGCAAACTTCAGGAGCTATTTATAAACAGTGCAAATACTTTCGAAGGGAGTGGCATAAAAACATACATATCTGTTTGTTGAGATTTGAACTTTTTCTCTTAACTGGCTGTGTGACTCTGAGTAAATCACTCAACCTCTAGGAACCATAGTTTCCTCAACCATAAAAAGGGGAAGAATAGAGCTTCTTCCTGGGGCTGTGGTCCTGACCTCATGACCTCATAGGAAAATCCCTTGCCAGTTTCTCCTAAATCAAAGATAACTAAGTACAAAGTAAAATGAGTAAAAATATTTAAAAAATAAATAAAAGGTAAATATGTTTCAAACCTCCCTCCTTTCCTTTCTCCCTTCTTTTTTTCCCCTGAGTATGCTTTGTGTTTGCAGGTAGCCCTTAAACAGGCAGTATTTGTGTTTTACAGCTTGTTGATAGGCTTCGGGTAACTTTTTTTTTTAAAGATTTGTTTATTTATTTTAGAGGTGGGGGGAGGGGCAGAGGGAGAGGGAGAGAATCTCAGGCAGACTCCCCACTGAGTGTGGAGCTCAACCCAGGGCTAGATCCCCGGACCCTGAGATCATGACCTGAGCAGAGTTGGATGCTTAACCAACTGAGCCACCCAGTAACTTTCATGGTTAAGATTCTAGTGCCATCTGCGTTACAGAATTGGGATGGCCTTTCCCTGCCCTGAATTTTATAATGCCGGAATAACTAATACACAGTATTTTATGATGACGATTTACTTTAAGAGCTAAAAGCTACTCCTGATTTATAATACTATGGAGAACAAACCACAGCAAAGGGCTGTGGGTGTGACAAGCATTGCAAGTGATATGTTTAGAGCAGGGGTGGGATGGGGATCGCTAAAATGCATGGGAAAGTGATGAGGGCCATAGAAGGAGCACAGGGGAAGTGCTGTGGCTAGGGGAGAGGCACTGTTATGGATCTAGTGTCATATATCTGTCAGCAGCTCCCCAGTTTCCCTCCACTACCATTTATTGAATGTTTACTATGTGCTAAGTGTTTGTACTATTTCGTTCAATTCTTGGAATGACCCTATGAGGCAAATAAAGCATTATTATTAAGCTCATTTGACAGATGAGGAAATTGAAGCTTAGGTCACTCGTCCAAGGTCATGAAGACAGGTGGTAAGTGATGGAGCAAGAACCTGAATCCTGGGCTTTACCGATTCTAGAGCCTATGGTTTTAACTATCGTCCCAGATCACCTGGGAAGCCCTCCTATAGGCACTTGATTTATGTCACCCCTCTGGAATGGGATGGAGTGAAAAAAGGGGATTTGGGAACTATTGTCTCCTCAAGATTACTCAGCTCTTTGATATCTCCCATGGGAGCCACATTGACTGTCAGCTAGAAGGTGCTGGAAAAAAAATAGATTGCTCCAGGGTGTTCACTTGCATGCAATTTATTATTTCTAAAGATAAGACCTAAAGAGACTTCTATACTGCATTCTATTTCTTCCAGTGAATGAAAGCAGAAGGGCATCTGTTTAGCGTTTGAGATATGCACCTGGCTCGCTCTAGTTAAAAGAGAAAAATAAATATTAAAACATAGTAAATCCAAATAATGACTCCTTCTCTGGCTGGCTTGCCCACTGCTTTGAGTATGGGACTCAAAGGCGGTCATTTAACCTAGGGACTGCCAAAAAAGGATGTCCTTGCGCTTGATTCATTGGAAAAGCTAAAGATCTCCCCGGGAAAGGGTTGGATTCCCTTCTGGATCTACACCTCCTGGGCTCTGGTCTGGAGCTTGGGGAAAGTGCTGAGACTCTGTCAGAGAAGGAACTCCAAAGGAGACATCGTTTCATTTAATGCCACCCTTTAACTGTGGAAGGCACTCAAGCCCAGTGTGCTGGATTTCTGCCAAATGTCCCTCCAAGACCTGCTCTCTACCCCTTCCTGCCCTGCGCTGTGTCTTGGGAGGCAGACCTGTGTGTACTGCCTCAGTGGGTTTCCTTACTCTCTGGTTTCCAGTTTGATCAGGCCAGAGGGAACCACCCACAGCAGATCAGAAGGCAGAGGAGAGCAACATAAGGGTATTCTTTTCTCCTGTTGCTCCCTGCCAAAGCACCTGCACAGGCTGCATCCCTCCTCTGAAGGCCACAGCTCCTGTGGATGGTCCAAGTGACTGCTTCTCCCTTGTTCCTTCAAGCCCTAGGTGTACTAAGGGCTCCTCGCAGTAACTAGCCCTGAGATAGCACACTATCCATTTTGTGCTCACATCGTTGCAAGTAGCTGCGTTATTACGCTTGAGTCAAATCACCCAGTTTGGACGTGCCATCTGTTTCCTGCCGGGACCTCGACTGATACACCCAGAGAAGTTTAAGGACTTGTCCAAGGTCTCAGGATTTGGCTACATACCAGTGTGTGCTAATGAGAAGAGATAACACTGGCGTATTTTACTGTTTACGAAGCAATTTCATCACCATCATCTCGGGTACAGGAGAAGCTTTCCACTTAGAGATTAGAAAATTGAATTTTAGAGGGGAGGAGGCTTTGGCCACAGCTGATGAGCATCAGGGCTATCCTCGAACCCAAGGCATGAGCTCTGCCTGTCACACCCGGGCCGCCTCCAGGTCAGGCCAAACCTCTAATTCTTCACTAGCACCACTCCAACGTGGAGCATCAGGGGAGCAAACACGCCCAGAGTTCCATCTTTCAGGCCCCCCAGTGCTAATGGTGTTACATACACAATCCAACAACCATGTGTGCAAAGTAGTGACACCCCTATCTTACACATGAGAACAGTGAGGCTTAATATCTTATCCAAAGTCAGGCAGCTGGGAAGTAGCTGGAACTCGAACCCAGGCCTGTCTGCCTGCTCTTTCCACTGCCCCGCACTGCCTTCGTGGACACAGGTGTGGTTTTCTGAAGGCATTGCAGGCTGCAGACCTAGCGCATCCTTTGTACTTTCTCTCATCAAACCGGTCCCAGCCTGGCCTTCGTACTAACGCTGGGACCTCGACCTGGATTTCCTATTGGGAAGCCAAGGAGGTTTTTGTGGATAAAACACGATAGAAAATGGAGTGTAGCTGATTAAGATCAAGAGATAACACGGCAAGGCCAGGCAGGCCCTTTGATGAGATAGCCTGGGAAAAACGCAGCTGGGGTCAGAGCCACCTCCTGTGGCTACTACGGGGGGTAGCGGTGCCAGAGGGTGATTTTCAGCTTCGATGAGCATCCCAATTAGCAGGGCTGAAGGGTCCATCTGATCTACCATCTTCATGGTAGAAAAGTTCCCCTGGGCCCATTAACTTTGATGACATAAAAGCAGAGTCAGGGGCTGTTGTTGGCTGAGCATTGACCTGGAGTCACCTACTCTCTGTGTGATCTTAAGGATTCACTACCCCACTTTGGGCCTCAGTTTCCTTATTGGAAATATTGGACGAGATGGATGAATCCGGCTGCCATCTATCTTCCCAAGCTGTCCTTTATGAGTTTGGGAGTCTGGGGAAGTATGTGAGTCTTTCAAGACCTCCCCACTTGCTGACCCCTCCCCCACCCCACCAATCCCTTAGCAGGATAGCAGGGTCGTATTGTTGGTAGATTTGCATCAGTCCATTCACATTGTCTTCCCTGTTTACTCACATCCATAAACAGCTGGCCAAGACCAGGCAGTGGCCTGTGGTTGTGGATGGGGTAGGACCAGATTCAGGACTCTCTGCATAGCATTTTTGCCAGCCACCAACCCCTGAGTGGTGATTTGCAGTCTTGGGAAGTATTCTAGGTGAAATGCTGGTCCAACCTGCCCTTACTTTACAACAGTGATAAACAGAACCAAGGATGCTAAGTGACTTGCCAGGATACCCATGACCTGGGGCCTCCAGCCTCCTGGAGCACTGTGCTCTTACTGCCAAATAAGACTTGCTGTGCTTGGTGGGGGTCTCCAAAGGCTATTGCTTTGAGGATGAAACAGAAATGATAAATGTACAGTGTAGGGGGAAACACCATAGGAAATGTAGAGCAATAAAAAGAGGAAGATGAAAAGACTGATTTGATGCCATGCCGTTTTGGCTTAAGTAGAGTAGGGCTATTATGAGATGCCCTGGAACCTGGCTTAAAACCTGGCAGCAACTGAACTTCTTGTTCTTACTGGCAGGTTCAAGGGCTAGGGGCCACTTTGCTTTCTGTTTTGGGAGGGCCCTTGGCCAGACTTTCTGAGTACTCCACCCAAGCCAGGTGATGAATCAATTGGCAGTAGACAGAGAAAGGGAGCGTGCCTCTCCTGGCTGAATGAGGAGACGAGTTCCATGGTGGTCCTCGTCTGATTCCACTGGGGGTGGGGTGGTCCCCGAGACAGGTGGGTAAGTCTATAGGGACATTTGCTCTGTGGGAAGATTTGCCTCCCGCTCATACCCACCTTTAGAGCTCGGTCCTCCTTTCATGTCTCCTAAAAAATAGATGCTCCCAGCTGCGTTTTGGCACTGAAGACTGTGCCTCCTACAGCCAATTAAAAAAAAACCCGTTTAAGCCTTAAAGCATAGAATTTTAGAGTGTCAGAGCCCAGAAGGACCTTAGAGCCCAGCTTGTCACAATCTGGTTATTTAACACTTGAGGAACCTGAGGTTGAAAGATGGGAATTGGCTCACTGAATGTCATGTGGTGAGTTACTGGCCAAGCCTAGGATGTGGGCTTTCTGATTCCATTTAGTGAGCTCTCACGCTAGACATCAATTTCAGACAAATGGTAAACGTGTTCTCAGCCAGGCTGGGATGGTAAAAGGGAGTCAGTGCTTGTAAATAAGTAATCGGTAGCCTTAATTCCATATACATAATAATAACAAGCTGAATTGTACTGAGATCTTATGTGCTAGCAATTTTACATTCGTTATCTCATTTAATGTCCACATGACCTAGGACAGAAGAGTTTTTATTGCAGGTTTTTTAGATGAGAAAACTGAAGCTTAAAATGTCATAATTTGCCTAAATTCACATAGCCAACAAGTAGCCGAAGGAGGGTTAGAACTTAAGTCTGTTTGGTGCCAAGCCCTGTCTTTAGGTCACTAGATTAACATAAAATAATCCTGTAAAATTTGGTCTGAAGTGAGACACAAATTTTAGACATCTTTTCCCTTTCATAGTTCAAGTTTTTTTTAACATTTAAAAGAATTGAGGGGCGCCTGGCTGGCTCAGTTCGTAGAACATGCAACCCTTGATCTCAGGGTAGTGAGTTTGAGCCCCACATTGGGTGCAGAGCTTACTTTAAAAAAATTGACATATAGATCATATTTGAATGTTTTAAGTAAATTCATATAGTACTGAACTTAGTGGTTTAAAGCAGAAGTTCTCAAGCTCTAGTGGGCATCAGAATCACCTGGAGAGCTTCTAAAAAACCCAGACTGCTGGCCTCTCCCCCAGAGTTTCTAATGCCTCGGGTCTGGGGTGGGGCCTGAGAATTTGCATTCTTAACAAGTTCCCGGGGGTTGCTACAGCGGCTGCTGATCTAGGGACCTCACACACAAGAGAATCACTGACTTAAAGGAATCATGAAAAGACTTTGTGTCCGCTGAATTTTCTTGCATTGGGTCTCATTTTCCAACTCTTCAAGACCAAAGCTGTGCCCTGTCAATGAAAGAGTCTTGTCAGGAAGTAAGGGAAACCATACTATCACTTGATTTCCTAACTACCATTTCAAAAGGGTTGCAGAGGGGTCTTCAGTTAGGATGAATTGTCGAGAAAGCTAAGACTTAGGCTGAAAAGCACAGGTTGCTGCGGCAGGAATAAATCACCTCCAGCCACGTCTTCGGCTCCAGCCCTACTCTCAAGATTGAGGGTTCTTGGGGGGAGAGAACCTGAATGGCTGAGCTTAGGTCACATGTCTATTCTGGAGCCAATCACACGGCCAGGAAAACGTGATGCTCTGATTGGCCAACCCTGAGTCACGTGCCCACTCCTAAGTCAGGAAGCGAGTTGAACCCCTGGAAATAATTCCACCCACGTGCAGAGCCTGACTAGGGGATGTGAGTGGTCCTCCTAGGGGAAGCCTGGGGATGAGGAACACCAGTAAGAGGGGTAAAATGGATGCCAGGTGGCAAAAGCACACATGGCCACCTTTCTAGTTGCCAGGAAACCCTTTACATTTTAGTTCTGGTTACTCTTCTTTCCCGCAAAGTTCTCCTAGCTCAAGGGCTCACCTTTCTGTAAATGGAAGTGAGCCAAACCCAGAAGGTCTTGAGTGAAGTGGAAAGAGATCTGGGCTGGAGATTTGGGTTTTAGTCCTATTCTGCCACGAACCGCCTTCCTTTTGTGAGTCTGTTTTCTTCAGCTATAAAATGAGGAGACTGACTAAGATCTCTGCGGGCCCTTGCAACTCTACGAGGCTGTGGTTCTGCGCGGGGTCACAGGCACTGGGGCCCTCCCAGTGCCTTTCCCGTGATAGCTCAGAAAGGAAGGCAGCGTCTTCTAAACATGGGAAGTCCCTGACATGGAATGACATGACTTACTAGAAAGAGCCTCAGATAGACTTGGCATCAGCTAGACTTATTTTGATTCCTGACTCCTTTATTACCTGTGTGACCTAGGCAAATTAGATTAGCCTCTCTGAACCTCCTTCTAGAAGGTGGAGTTAATGATAATCCCCACCTGGTCTCAAAGGTTAGTTGAGAATAAGAAGTTGGATGTGAACGTGCTTTGTAAACCCTCAAGTGCCAGGCAGATGGAGGGCCCATCGGCCCCAGGGCTCCTGCCTCCCAGGCCAGGGTGCTTTAGGGACTCAGTGCTCCTGAGAAAAGTTTAATACCCACATTCAGTGAGCATGAGCGCTTCCACAAGGCGCATGTCTGATACTTGTACAGCATTTATACTAAACCTTGATGTTCTGCACACGAGTGCTATATCAGGTGGTAAACTGAGCAACTGGAAGCTGTCCCTAATGACTCTCTCCAAGTAGTCCCCACCACCCACCAGTTTTCCTCTCTCTCTCCTCTGCACCTGTTTCCTCCATAGCACTTATCACAACTCATATTTCTCATTGTGGTCATTTAGTTGCTTATTGCCTAGCTCTGCTACCCTGTAAGCTCATGACAGCAGGGAAGGTGCCTTCCTGTTGCATGCCCAGCACGTATGCGCTCAATAAATATTTTTTAAATTAAAGAACAAATGCAAAAATTTGGAGGCCTGTCCCTGTGACTTCTTTGGGTTTTCCTCCAAGGGGCTACGCTGTGAACCCAGTAATTCTAGGCACCTTGTGTGAGCTGGGAATGAAGAGAAATGCTAACAGTGCCTGGCTCTTCCCAAATTGGTAGAAAGTGGGCTGCCCTGTCCCTGTCCCTTGACCTTGAGCATGCACGCCCTTGCCTTCCCACATGGCCACAGGTATCTGGATTCTGAAGCTCTCCTGGACGCTGAAGCTCTCCTAAAATGATTTTCAGAAAAGGATCTGAGAAAGTCAGGTACACTGGTGAATGAGAACACTGTATTTTTCACAACAAACAATAAACCACCCTTGAGATGACAAGGATTTTTGTGATAATTCCTGCAGGACTGACTATGGAATCTGTAGGGCCTAGGACAAAATGCAAATATGGGCCACTTGTTAAAGATTTATTAAGAATGTCAAGATTGTGACAGCAGAGCATTAAAACAAGTGCAAAGACCCTTGTAAGTGAGGGTTGCATACCTATGAAGCTGACCCTGCTTGCTGCCTTCAGAGCCAAGTTAGGAGATTAGTTTGGATTTCCTGGGCTGGCCCTGCTGTTTGTGGACACTGTAGCTTCCAAGAGGCCCTTTTTCCATCAGCTCAAGACTGATACTGCCAGTATATACCACGCATAGAAGAGCCTACTACTGCTTCTTCACCCAAAAATTTCCCCAGACTGGAGCACCTGGGCAGCTCAGGTAAGCATCTGACTTTGGCTCAGGTCGTGATCTCTGGGTCCTGAGATTGAGCCCCACATTGGGTTCCCTGCTCAGCGGGGAGTCTGCTTGTCCCTCTGCCCCTGCCCCCCCCCGCCCCGTACTCACTCTCTCTCTCAAATAAATAAATAAAATCTTAAAAAAAGGAAAAATTCCCCAGACTCCATGGTTTCCAGCTGAGCCAGTTGACTCAGCGCAGAGCCAAGTTTATTTATTTTTTTTTATCTAGTCGCTTAAGGAAGTAGGAAAGTTGTTTTTGTAAAACTCCCTAGAAGGTAAGCATGATGACATTCTTTTATTGTTTACAGGAACACACTGGCATGGAGGGAATTCCTGTTGCCACCACATGCTACTACTGTTTACCTGTCCTTCACACACCTACAGCGAACAAGTGACACAGCCTCCTGCAGGGGCCCCACCTTCAGGAAAGTGGCCTTATTTTACAGGAGGGGAGAGGCAGGGAGAGGAAGAGCAAAGGCAGGTTTAGGAGTGTGACCTTGAATGAGAATGGGAAGGGACGCTGGCTTATGTTTCCTCAAAGTCACCAAGGGACTCTGAACTGCGTGCATCAGGTTAATTATTCAATCAGTAGATATTTTAAATAAATGAATATGGTTGTGGATTTAATTGATTTCATTTTTGAATCAGTAATACATTCTTATGATTCAAAACTCAAAATTTACAAAACGGTTTATGAAAAATCACCTCCCCTCTCAAGTAATTGTGTTCCCCGCCCCTGCAGGTAGACATTACACCTAGTTTTTTTGCACCCTGGTAGAAAATACTGTTTGCATAAATGAGCACATATGAACACACACCCCCACCCCATTCATCCCCCCCCCAATAATTGCATACTTTAACACTGTCCTGTACTTTGCTTTTTTTCACTAAAGATTATGTCCAGGAAATCTTTCTATATCAGTTCACAAAGACCTTCCTTTTTCTTTCATAAGTATGCATAGTATCTTCATTGTGTAACTGTATTGTAATTTATTTACCACAAGGACATTTAGGTTCTTCCAGGCTTTTGTTATTACAAACAGTGGTGTAATGAACTGTTTTGACGAGTGAGGTTCAGAGCTTCTCTTACTTTCTGTAAGGAAAATGGAAGTCAGAGTCACTCTACCAGTTTCATTTTCAGAGTCGAGGGCATGTGCTTTTCTAGATCTAATGGATACTACCATTTAACCCTCTGTGAACTTTGACAACTACTTATCGAATGCCCACTTCATGCTAACACTGTTGCAAAACACTGGGGGTACTCCAGTGCCATGACAGACCCTGCTCTTCTGGGGACGCAGTTTGGTTGGGGGCTGAGGGAGGAGACCTATGATTGACAAGAAGCCAAATGAATGAACAAGAGAATTTCAGATCGTGATCAATGCTATTAAAAAAAAGAAATTCAGGGGTGACTGGGCAGCTCAGTCAGTTAAGCGTCCCCTGACTCTTGATTTCTGCTCAGGTCATGATCTTTTTTTTTTTTTTTTAAAGATTTTATTTATTTATTCATGAGAGACAGAGAGAGAGAGAGAGAGAGAGAGAGGCAGAGGGAGAAGCAGGCTCCCAAGGAGCAGGGAGCCTGATGTGGGACTCGATCCCAGGACCCTGGGATCATGACCTGAGCTGAAGGCAGACGCTTAACGATCTGAGCCACCCAGGTGCCCTGCTCAGGTCATGATCTTGGGGCCGTGAGATCGAGCCCTGTGTTGGGCTCCGTGCTCAGCAGGGAGTCTGCTGGAGATTCTCTCCCTCTGCCCCTCCCCACCCTGCTCTCTCGTGCTCTCAAATAAATAAATCTTAAAAAAAAAAATTCAAACTCAAGTGATGTGATGGAACGTGTGTGGAGGCCACCGCTTAAATGGGGACCAGGAATGGCCTCTCTTGGATCACTGAGCTGTACTTGGGGGGCGTTGTTCCAGACGCGATAAAAATAAGCCTCTGACTTCGAATTTGTGTGATTTGTAAAGCTCTTTCAGACTTTCCCCATCGATTGGCTGGTTGCCTGGAGAGCAGGGATTACTCTCGCGGGGTGGAGGGGTTGCAGACGCTTTCTTTTTTCCTTTCTCTCTATTCCGTTTTTGCAAAAGAGAAAACAATCTTTAACTATCCACTCCAGAGGAGGGTGGCCCCTCACACCGTTTGAAGAGGACAGAGCACGGAGCAGCGGCTGGGGGCCAGATCCGGGGAGGCCTCAGTCTTTGTAACCCAAGCCCCCTGGGCTAAGGTTGCCATTCAGTCCAAGTGGCCTGCAGCCGGCCGACACTGAGTCTTGTGGAGGGTCCCACAGTGGTGGCAGCTCAGCTGTGAGGATCCAGATTGTCCTTCTGGATTTTACGTTCTCTTTTCATACAAAGACTTCCAAGTTCAGGGTATATTTTATGCCTAAAGCACATCTCCACTTGGACCAGGCTCCAGGACATTGAGGGCTCATGTCCCTCAACCTTCTGACATGGATGCTCTCAGAGCTCGGAACAGTGAAGTGATGGAACCATTGATGGAAAAGCCGGGCATGGAAGTCGGTAATCCTTAAGGAGGACATTGAACACTTGGAGCCCTGTGTCCCGCAGCGGCCCCCGCTGACCTGGCAGAAGTCTGCTGCTGTGCCGAGCGGGAACTTCCTTCCCATTTCCCGCCTGGACACACTCTTTCCTTCGACCTTTTCGGCAGCACGGTCCTTCGAGTTCCAGCTCGGGTGCCCCTCCTCCACGAAGCCCCTCGCCCCCCCTGATAGCCGGGTTTAAAGCTTTCAGGGCAGGACAGGCGTTGTCTTTATTCCCTACAAGGTCCTTAGGGCCAGAAGCCTTGACACCTGTGCCCACTCCTGTCTCTACCCCCCGAGCCTGGCACAACAAGGCTCTGTTGTCCATAGTAGGCCTTCAACACATGCGTGCTGTCCCCGCAGAGGAAAAGCACTGCCCCCGGTTTGTAAGATGACGCTCTGCCCGTAAACGGGCGAGCTGGCGATGCTGCGGGGATGGCCGTTCGCACATTGTTGTTACTTGCAGTTGTTCTGGCGGGTCTATTTCCCATCCAAGTCAGCACTCTCTTGTTTTCTATTTTGGGTCCTGTTTCACCAGAATGATTAAACAAAGGGGAAATCATCAAAAACCACAGCAGAGGCTGATGGGGCGGAGGGAAAGGCAGAAGCAAGCACGTGGGGTTGAGGGGAGGGTGATAAAAATACAGTAAGTGGGTGGGAGTCTGAGAGCCGGGGCGGCCCAGACTGAGGCTGTGGCAAGCAGCGCATGCAAAACAGGACCATATGGCAGAGTCTTGGGGGAAAGAGCTTTATGAGAAGAGGGGCTGAAGTCCAAGTAACTTCACCCTGGGAACCGGTCAACTGTCCTGACTTGGGAGAGAGGGAAGCCAAAATTGCATCAGAATTTTTTTTTTTTTTTTCCCCTGGAAGAAGTGTGAACAGAAATTCCAGCTGAAGGGCTAGTTTCCCCCTTCTCCTTCCGTTCCTCGGGCTGGGCATACAGCTCCCGTCTCTGGAGAAGGGAACCCTCTGCATGCATTCCTTCCCTGGGCTGATGGGAGAGAGGGTCTGGTCCCTGCATTCCTCCCCTGGATGGAGGGGGCTGACCTCAGATTCTCCCCACTGCAGAGTCTGGTTCTGCAGTGGGTCATTGGAGTGTCTGGGGTGAGGGGTGGGAGGTGGGGTGCCTTGATGTGGAAGAAACCCAAAAGGATCAGGAGCCCACACCTCCCAAGGGAGACCCATGAGCCTAAAGTGGCTGGGGGCAGGGCCTGAGGGAATGAGAAACGAGGATTGCTTGCTCCTGGAGCTTCTGCCCCTGTGAGCTTTTTAGCAGCCCTTTCGGACAGAGGCCCAAAGCTCCTGCTTGGGCACTATGTACTCCGTAGCCTCTCTTCCAGAGACCACAGAGCTGTGCTGTGGCCATTAGCCACATACGGCTATGAGCACTTGAAATGTGGCTGGTCCAAGTGGAGACGTGCTTTAGGCATACAGTACACCCTGAACTTGGAAGTCTTTGTATGGAAAGAGAACGTAAAATATCTTTTTTATTTTAAAGATTTTATTTATTTATTTGAGATAGTGCAAAAGAGAGAGCACAAGCAGGGCAGAGGGGTGGAGGGAGAGGGAGAGAGGTCAGCAGGGAGCCGGACATGGACTCAATCCCAGAACCTGGGGATCATGACCTGAGCTGAAGGCAAACATCTAACCGACTGAGACACCCAGGCTCCCTGAGAACGTAAAATACCTTATTAATAACTTTTTTATTGATTACATGTTGGAATGACGATGTTTGGATATACTGAGTTAAACAAAATATATTAGTAACATTAATTTCACCTGTTTATTTTTTCCTTTTTTTCAATGTGGCTACCAGAAAATTTAAAATTACGTACGTGGTTTGCATTATATTTCTGTTGGCTGCTGCTAGTCTACATGGTGTCTGTGTCTTAGGCTGGGGAAAGGCCTTCAGGGGCCTGGTTAAATTTTTAACTGGAAGGTGTCATTGGTTTAAATATTTAAAAAAATACATCATCTTACTGGATCAGTCATCTGTGACTAATAACAAAAATCAGGGGGTCATAGGGAGAAGGGGTCCTGTCACATTTACTGTGTCAGGTGATAGAACTCCAAATCTGGAAGAGGACCCCTAAGAAAGTGGAGCTCAGTGTTCATTCTGCATTTATCCAAGGATCCAGCAGGGAACAAAGCAAAGACTTCTCCAGCTCTCGTGGAAAGGATAAGACAGGAGATAGAAATATATAGTCTAAATGCATTCAAGAAATGCAGGAGAAGACTACAGCATGTTAGCTGGGGGTAAGTGATAGGGAAAAAAGTAAAGCAAGTAAGAGGGTTTTGATTTTGAATATGGTGGTCAGAGAAGGCTTCGTGGAGAAGGTATCAGAGCCAAACCTTAAGGAGATCAGGGAGTGAACTGTGCAGTGAACTTGGGGAGGGGGCATTCCAGCTGAACAGTCCAGAGGCTGGAGTGGTCTGGTGTGTTTGGGGACAGCAAGGGACCAGTGTAGCTGGTGTGGAGTGCACAGGAGGAGGCTAGAGGGGAGCCAGTCAGGAGAATGGCAGGGAGCAGACTGCTTAGGGCCTTGCAAGCCACCGCAATGCCTTTGCCTTTTACTCTTTGTTCTTGGAGAGCAGCAGGGTCCTTGTGGCAGTTGAGTAGAGCAGACTCCAGGGGCCACAGGTGGAAGCGGGAGGCCAGTTAGAATAGTGGGCATCAATTAGGGTGAGATGAAAAGGTGGCCCACCGGGGTGGCCAGTCCAGGTGAATGAGGAGGGTTGCCTGCTGACCCTCTGGGTTTTCTTTTCTTTTTCTTTTTTTTCTAAAATATTTTATTTATTTATTTGAGGAAGAGAGAGAGCATGAGCCCCGGGGAGGGTCACTGGGAGAGGGAGAAGCAGACTCCCCACTGAGCAGGGAGCCCTACTCGGGGCTCGATCCTGGGACCCCAGGATCATGACCTGAGCTGAAGGCAGATGCTTAACCATCTGAGCCACCCAGGTGCCCCTGGGTTTTCTTTTCTCACCCCGTAGCTGAGGTGAGTCTATTCCTGAGGCATGGACAGCTAGCCCTCCACTTTCTGCACCCTGTGCTTTCCTCCCCTCCTCACCAGCTGGGCCATGCTGGTCACTGCTAGCTCACCAAGCTCACCAAGCTAGGGCCCGCCTCCGCCTCGAGGCGGCATTTGCATGGTCAATGCCTCCACTCTCCCTCTGGCTGTTTCCTTCTCCTCGTTCAGGTCTCAGTGCCGATGTCACCCCTCAGAGCAGCCTCCGTCAGTGCCTTCCCCATCGATGTCTACTATGGTAGCCTGTTTTGTTAACTTCTTTGCCTTAGTCACTGGCTGAACCAACTAATTTATTTGCTACTCCATTGTCTCTCACCTGCCCCAAGGGTGCGGGCTTGGGCGCATGGTGTCCCCAGTGCCGAGGACAGTGTTGACAGGATGGCTAGGACTTATGACACCTACTGCAACCAGCTAGAGGTCTGTCTTGCCCCTTAAACTTGAGGTAAGAAGGCAATAAAGCATGGACTCTGGTGCTGGGTAGACTGGGTTTATCTGCTTGCTGTTGCCCTTGGGCAATTTTATCTCTTTAAGCCTCAGTTTTACCATTTGTAAAATAGGGATAATATGGGTATATGCACCTCATGAGGGTGTTTTAAGGAGTGACAGGATGCATATAAATCACTTAACTCAGTACGTGGAACTATTATAATAATTGCTAACAGTTGACCATACATTCTCATCCTCCCATTGTCTAATTTTCTGTCAGATGTTCTGAACTCCATTTTCCCTTAATCAAACACTCCTGAACAGTGCTGTCCAATAGAACTTTCCTCGATAGGGCGCCTGGGTGGCTCAGTGGGTTAAGCGACTGCCTTCGGCTCAGGTCATGATCCTGGAGTCCCGGGATCGAGTCCCGCATCGGGCTTCCCACTCAGCAGGGAGTCTGCTTCTCCCTCTGACCCTCTTCCCTCTCGTGCTTTCTATCTCTCATTCTCTCTCTCTCAAATAAATAAATAAAATCTTAAAAAAAAAAAGAACTTTCTTCGATAATTGAGATATTCTATGTCTGCACTGCCCAGGACGGTGGCCACTAGCCCCATGTGGCTTTGAGCACTTGATATGTGGTTAGTGTGGCCAGGGACTGATTTTTAAAACTTGACTTAATTTTCATTAATTTAAATTTACATCTAAATAGCCACAGGTGGCTAGTAGTTACCGTATTGGATGGCACAGCTCTAGAAACTGAGTGATGGGAAGAAAAAGCTTTTCCTTTAATGAAACACATTTGGGAGAATTTTAAATGCAGTACTTTTTAAGGAATCTTTACAGATCTAAATTTACTGTATCCGATTTGGAATACAAGAATATATTACATAGACTTTGATGGTTGGGATGGTTAAATATATGAAAATCCTTAACAAAAAGGGACCTTTCCTTCCCTTTCTGCTCCTCCACTGTCTTCTTCCTCTTCTCTAAATCCAGTTATTCCATTTCCTTTCTGTTTTTCTCTTTTCTTACCGGGGAAAAGAGCCACCTCAGTGGATAGACGGTGGACAGGGAGAAAGCTGCCTTGATTCATTTCTCTCGTGTTTACAACAAGGTCCTGGCACCGTCTTGGGACTGCCTGGACCTAGGGGAGGGCTGCCATTTGGGTCATTCATTAGAGTCAGGTAATTAAGAACAATGCAGGACAATCCAGTTGGAAAATCATGAATTTTTGAGCTGGGGGGTTCCTTAGCGAATGGTCTGGTCCAAACTCTTCATTTTATAAACAAAGACATAAAAACCCAGAGAGAAGTGACTTAACCAGGACCCAGGACTCCTGACCCCCGCCCTGTGCTGGTTCTAGAACTCCCAGGGGAAAAGCCCACATATTTTTCCAATTCTTTTTCTTAGAAACAAAAGCAATTAAAACTCAACTACACTAAACCAAACCAGACTTTTACATTTTGTTTTCCTACTCCTGAGCCTTTTAGACAGATCTCAGTAAAAATGTTTGGTCTCAATGCATGGGGAAAACATTAAAGACATTCTTTGAGTTCCTTTTGAAGAATGACTCTGTTCTAGAAATGTTTGCATCATGTGTAAAATCCTTATTATAAATGAAATTACTGAATATTGCCTGGCTACTGTAATTTATTTTGTACATTTCCTTTTTTTAAGAAAAAAAAAAGCACATGGCTGAATGTTGGTGGAAAGCAACTAACCCGAGTATGACAAGAATTTTAATTTCATTTTCAAAGCGACTAGGCAAAGCATAACAAGGTGTTTTTCATATTTAATGTCCATCTGATATGGAAAATAGCCTTTAACAAACAACATGTGAAATAGTTGAATTAAGCAGAGTTTGCGTAAGAGTACTTATTTCTCCTAGCAATTAGATATTGGTGTTCTTAGAGTTAAATGTTAAAGCTTTAGAGTAAAATTATTGTTTCTGACGCTTGGAAGCTGTTTGAGCTTGGGCAAGTGATGTAACCTTTCTGAGTCAGCTTCTTTGTCTTGTGAAATGGGATTAATAGGGGCACCTGGGGGGCTCAGTTGGTTAAGTGTCTGTCTTTGCGTAATCTCAGGGTCCTGGGATCGAACCCCACGTAGGGCTCCTTGCTCAGTGGGGAATCTGCTTCTCTCTCTCTCTCTCTCTCTCTGCCCCTCTCCCCGGCTTGTGCTTTCTCTCTCTCTCTCTTTCAAATAAATAAATAAAATGTTAAAAAAAATAAATAAACGGGGTTAATAATAGTAACTGCCTCAAAGATTAGCTGTAAGAATTAAAAGATAATCTATGTAAAGCTTAGAGCATACTACACGCAAGCAAATGATCATCACTGACTTACTATTACGATTATAAGATAATGTGAGCCTTGCGAAATAAGTGCTGCGCAAGTGAAAATTATTTTAATTATACTGATATTTTGAAAACATTTTAATTATAAAAAGGACCTCAGATTCTTTAAGGGAAAATTTGAAAATAAAGAAAAATATGGAGGGGCGCCTGGGTGGCTCAGTCGTTAAGCGTCTGCCTTCGGCTCAGGTCATGATCCCAGCGTCCTGGGATCGAGCCCCGCATCGGGCTCTCTGCTCAGCGGGAAGCCTGCTTCTCCCTCTCCCACACCCCCTGCTTGTGTTCCCTCTCTCTCTGTCTCTCTGTCAAAATAAATAAATAAAATCTTAAAAAAGAAGAGAAAAATATGGGAACAATAAAGATCACCCATAATGCTACCATTCAAATGCAACCTCCAGCACTTCTATTTTTTTTTTCTAGATGCAGTGTAGGTTTATCTTGTGTATTATTTAAAATTGGATTTCTGACTTTCACATTATTCCACTATCTTCATGTTCTTTGTTAGAGCAAATTTATCACCCACTCAAGGCAAGCTTTACTTGCTTCGAGACTTCACGCATGTCCTTCTCCTATTGAGGGTCCTTCCCCTTCTCCCAGTTTATCTTACTGTACTTTTATGGATCTCTGTAACTTGTTCAATGTTCCTTTTGGAGTTAGCAGAGTAGAAATCAATGACTTTCAACTCGGACTGCACAGAAGCATCAGGAGAGTTAAAAAATCTGCTAATACTCAACATCCTAATTTTATCAACATTTCTAGGGATGGGGCTGGGCATCAGTATTTTTATTTTATTTTTTATTTTTCAAAAAGATTTATCTTATTTTTAAAAAAGATTTATTTATTTTTGAGAGAGCGCGCGCGAGAAAGCACAAGCAGGAGGGCCAGGGAAAGGGAGAGAGAATCCCAAGCTGACTCCGCACTGAGCATGGAGCCCTCTGTGGAACTGGATCTTAACCACCCTGGGATCAGGACCTGAGCTCAAACCAAGAGTCACTCAATCGACTGCACCACCCAGGTGCTCCTATTTCATTTTAGAGAGGGTCAGGGGAGGGAGCCCATGTGTTGGGGGACCGGCAAAGGGCGAGAAAGGAGAACCTCAAGCAGATTCCCCACTGAGCAAGAAGTCGACAAGGGGCTTGATCCCAGGACCCTCAGATCACGACCTGAGTCAAAATCAAGAGTCGGACATTCAACTGACTGAGCCACACAGGAACCCCGGGGATTTTTTTAAAAGCTCCCCAAGTGTTTGTTTATGTAAAGAAACACATAAATAATTGTATAATTTTCATTATTATTGCATCTCTCTCCTAAATACACACTGCTTTTAAAAAAAAAACTGAAAAAAACCTAAATTTTTGTGGTATTACTGCCAAAAATGCATAGCTGGAATCTAATCATTAGGAAACATCCAACAAATCCAAATAAAGGAATATTCTACAAAATGTCTGGCCCGAATTCTTCAAAAATGTCGATATCTTAAAAGACAAAGAAAATTTTGAAACTACTCCAGAGTAAAGGAAACTAAGGAGACATGACAACTAAATGTAAAATGGAATGTGGATTTTTTTCTGCTATAGAGATTATGGAAATAATTTGAGAAATTTAAAGTCTGAAAATTTAAAAATAATATATCATCATTAATAAAGGATTGAGGGATAAAAGGGCTTCGTGTCTAATTTAGTGTCAAAGATTCAGAAGAAAATACATGCACTAGGGGTGCCTGGGTGGCTCAGTTGGTTAAGCGACTGCCTTCAGCTCAGGTCATGATCCTGGAGTCCCAGGATCGAGTCCCACATCGGGCTCCCTGCTCAGCGGGGAGTCTGCTTCTCCCTCTGACCCTCTTCCCTCTCGTGCTCTCTATCTCTCATTCTCTCTCTCTCTCAAATAAATAAATAAAATCTTTAAAAAAAAAAAAGAAAATACATGCACTAGATATATATGTGTGTATATACGTGTGTGTATGTGTGTATCTATATATACATGCAGAGAGAGAGACAGAAAGAAACAGATTCAGAGAGGAAATGATAAAGCATATTAGGTTAAGTGTTAACATTTGGGGAATCTGGGTGAAGGATATAGTATAATTTTCTTGCAAATTTTTCATAAGTCTGAGATTATGTCAAAACAAATAATTAAAAAAACCCAAATTCTTTTTTTAAATTTTTTATTGTTATGTTAATCACAATACATTACATCATCAGTTTTTTATGTAGTGTTCCATGATTCATTGTTTGTGCATAACACCCAGTGCTCCACGCAGAATGTGCCCTCTTTAATACCCATCACCAGGCTAACCCATCCCCCCACCCCCCACCCTCTAGAACCCTCAGTTTGTTTTTCAGAGTCCATCGTCTCTCATGGTTCGTCTCCCCCTCTGATTTACTCCCCTTCATTCTTCCCCTCCTGCTATCTTCTTTTTTTTAAAAAAACCCAAATTCTTAAAAGGACCTAAAAAAGGAATAAAGTAGGGACAGATTTTTAAAATGCAGAAAAACCCACTTTTTTTGTTTTTGTAAATATAATCTATAGCTACACGGAAAAAGATGTTACTTAAGAAGACATTATTCTCAGAATAGAGGCGACGGAGCTTTCTGGGCTTTTAAGTTATCTGTCGATCTAAGGATCCAACAAATGCAGGCAGAATACCTCCAACAGAGGGCGGTGCAACCTTATGAAGAATGAATCACATCACAAGGGTTTTGGGTAAACATTACCCAAGGTAGGTTGTAAAGCATTAACAAATGGAACAGAGGCATTGAGAATCTTAGAGCTGAAGTCTATCTACATCCCATTTTACAGATGAGCAAACTGAGACTCAAAGAGGGAAAACCACTTGCCCAAAGTCATTGTCACAAGCAGCACAACTGTCTTGCAGAAAACAACCACAGCTATCATTGATTAGAGGCTTATTATATGCCAGGCCCTGCACATACTAAGCACTTTATATGTGTTAGCTCTTTAATTACACCCCCCCCCCCTTTTTTTAACCTGAAGTTGAGGCTCAGAGACATCAGTAACTTATCTGACGTAACTAACGAATGAGATTCCGGCTGTGCCCCTAGCTAACATGCCATTCTGTCCTACAGCTCTGCTGGGGTGCCTACCTTTGGAGAACTGATCACCTAATAGGGGTACAGAACACAGCTGTGGAAACAGACATTTATCGTGGCACCTGCTGATGGACGCACGCGCACAAGGATCCAGAGACTCAGTGAAGGAAGATTCCCGGGTCTGAGGGAAGCAGAAACGGCGGAGCGTGCGTGACTTCTGGAAATGGGTAGGCTTGGTGATGGTGAAGAGAAGGCAGAGGAGAGAGTAGACAGAAAATAGGGAGAAAAGCGTATGGTCTTGCTGGGGAAGGCAGTGAGGCTAAAATCTTGACTCCTCTCCTTGCTACTTATGTCAGCCTCTAATGAATCCGTCGGCTAGTCTTGTTAGTTCCTTTTTTTTTTTTTGAAGATTTTATTTATTCATTTGAGATAGAGGGAGTGCGAGCGTGCACAAGCAGGGGGACGGGCAGAGGGAGAGGGAGAAGTAGGCTCCCCGCTGAGCAGGGAGCCCGATGTGGGACTCCAAGTGGGGCTCGATCCCTGGACTCTAGGATCATGACCTGAGCAGAAGGCAGATGCTTAACCGACTGAGCCCCCCTGGGGCCCCTCCAGAACGATTTTCTTCCAGGTCTCCACGTGGCTGAACCCTTCTTCTCCACTGTCCCCCAGTGGAGTGGGGTCTGAAAGAGAACTGGAAATGGGATCAGAAGGGCCGAGGTGGCAGCTCGTCCTGATTCTGCTGTTAGGGTTTGTGGAGAACACCATTTGACTCAGTCTTTAAGGGGTTAACAACCAGGTCAGGGGATTTTAGAGTTTAAAAATCTTAGCCCCAGATGGGACCCAGTCCACATCTTTTCATTTGACAGATAAGAAAAAAAAAATGAGATTAGAGCCAGGAAGTGACTTGCCCAAGGCCAGGGGGCCAGAAGAGCTTCCTCGGTCTTCCGGAAGCATTCCATCTCTCTGACTTAGCTTTCTTCACCTAGAAGATGCAGAGACCAAGTCTTCTGCACAAGAGCGAATAAATACTGTGAGAGAGCTTTGCAGACTGAAATGAGGGGCTCAGGTGATATTTGAGTATGATCTGGCCGTAACTGCCAGTTTGGCTTTAGCTCAGGCTCTGATTCATCCTTTTGACCAACTTTTAGTTAGTACCTACTAACGCAGGTCTTGGTCTCAGCACCGGAGACATTGCGGCCAACACAGCCCCTACCATTCTGAATCCTCACAGCACTTACAGCGAGGTGCAGTGTGTGCGTGTGTGTGCACGTGTGTGGGGGTAAGTGCTATGGATAAAGGGAAGCAGGCAGGGCAATGGGGAGTTGCCAGAGGTGGGAGAAGGGCTGGGGTTGTAAGTGGGGCTGGGGTGGGGTGTCAGGGTGTCTCAGAGAAGGTGACCCTGATTCTGACTGCACTTAGCACAGTGAAGGGGGACCTTTTAAAATTTAAAAAAAAAAATTTTTTTTTTTTTTTAAAGAAATGTATTTGTTTTGGGGCAGCAGAGTCTGGAGGGAAAGTCTGATTTTGCTGGGGTCTGCATCCATGACCACCCGATGCTGCCTTGGAGCCAGGGCTGCAGAAGTGAAACCTTTGTCATCAGCACTCTTGAGACCGTCAGATGCAACTTCCCGCTTCCTTCTCACAGACCAGACCCAAGCAAATGACCTCAGGGAGTAGCAGCAATAATTTGCCTAAAGGCTGATTGTCACATCTTCCTTGAGTAGTTTGGGAAGGGGACAGGAACTGACATGGTGTGCTGAGTGCAATGCTAGGCTCCCAGGTACTCCATTTCCTTTTATCCTCCAGGCAGCGCTGTGAGTGGGATACTACTGTTCCCATTTTGTAGATGAGGGGACTGAGGCTCAGAGTGTCCATGTGAGTGGCTCAACATCAGCACAAGGGGGAAGTGACAGACCAGAGATTTAAACCCAGATCAGCTCCACGTCCTGTACTCTCTCTTGTGACATTGCCATCCCTTCCTGGGACTCCAGGCTGGAGTGGTTTGAATGCAACTATTGAAATCTTTCCCATTAGGAATTCAGAAATTACATCGTCCAAATCCATCATTTTACAGATCGAATGAGTTAGCAATATGGATGTGTGTCTAAACACCGGGTAGTTGTGCTGTTGAGTGTTGGCTTCCTGTCTTCACAGATTAGAAACCAGAGGTTTAGGGAGATGCCCGGGTTACTTGCCTGAGGTTACACAACAGGTTTAGCAGCAAGCCTATTCTCTTAAGGCTGTCTCCGGGCTTCCGATCTTTTCACACACCCCCTTCCCTCCTCCCCAGCCCTGTAAGGCTTAGAAGTCAAGGGCTGTAGTGTCAATGACGAGGAGAAAGAGGAAGAGCTATCAGGCCTAGAGGCCCTGATGCTTTCTTAGTTCAGAAGGATATTGAGAAAGTCTAGAAGTCCCCTGTCCCCTACACCCTTGTCCCTTGCCCCTGCCCCTCCTCCCCCTAGATAGGGGGGGATGGGGTTGCGAGAGAAAAACCTCTCTGGATGGCTTGTATTTGGATTTACAGCCAAGCAGTATTTATTCAGCGCTCCTGGGTGCCAGGCACCTAGTCCCAACCCTTCAGGGCCCTGGCAGGTTAGTGAGGGACCAAGAAGCAACCACACACTGAAATCTCAGAGTTTAATGCTACCGCTGGAGTCAGCATCAGGTGCTGTGGGGGCTCAGGCTCAGGAAAAATGAAGTTGAGCGATGTCTTCAAAGCCACAGGGCTGGCAGGAGCTTTCTGTGATGTCTTCACATGGTGATGCTTCAGCAGAAATTCCCTGAAAATATCCATTCCCGTGTTTGTCAATGAGCAGCGACCTTTTAAGGCTTCTGTGAAAATGATTATTACAGGGGACACCTGGGTGACTCAGTTGGTTAAGCATGGGAATCTTGATTTCAGCTCTGGTCATGATCTGGGGTTGTGAGATGGAGGCCCCCCCCACCAGGCGTAGAGCCTCCTGAAGATTCTCTCTCTCCCTCTGCCCCTCCCTCCCCTGTGTGCACCGAACTCTCTCTCTCTCTCTCTCTCTCTCTCTCTCTCACACACACATACACACACGCAAGAAAATGGTTATTACAGGTGAAAGGCCAGGGTGGGTGGGGGTATGGGGCCAATGACAAGGAGCAGCCACAAGCCTGTGTGTGATGCTGAAGTCACTGCTGAGATTTGGCTCTCATTTATGTTGCACAGACTCCCAACTGTTCTTACATGGGATTTGCCTTTTGGAGTGCTTTGCTTGGAGAGGCAGGACGGTGGTGGGCATTGAGGGCAGCTGTATGGGGCTGGTGGCCTTGGCTCGGCATTCAGGGGGTGAGCCAAAAGAGCAAGGATGATGGCAAGAGCTAATTTTATGGGCCTCTCTGCAGGACCGGGCTACATCTTGGAGGTAGGGGTAGGGCTGGTGTGTGTGTGTCTGCGTGTGTGTGTCTCCCACCTAGTACCTGGTAAAAGGCTAAGGGGGCCGGGGGGGGCAGCACATCAGGAGGAAGCTTGGCTCACACTGAATCTTCCCACTACCCCGACAGGTCACTTGATTTTTCTTCCCATTTCAAGGATGAGAAGATGGAGGCTCGGGGAACTTCAAGCTCACACAACCTGTAAAGATTAGAACTCAAGTCTGTCTAGGCTCCATTTTGTACATGGATGTGTGAGTGTGTGTGTGTGAGAGAGAGAGAGAGAGAGAGAGGGAGAGAGAGAGAAGGGGGGACTTAATTTCTTCTTTCTATTTTAATGAGAAAATGTTATGGAGGGGATGGGGGAGGGGAGAGGGAGGGATGCTGGCAGTTTCTGTTTCTAGGAGTAAAGGTTCCACATTTCTGGACCTGTCTCTCTTTGTTTGGAAAATTCACTAGGATGGGCCTTTCTCCAAACAGAAGCAAGTTCCTGCCTACTGTCCTTGGGGAGGAGGTGGGGTCACCCCAATCTCTACACAGACTCAGGGGACTACACCGAACACTGATGTAGTTCTCTTTAATGATGTGAATTGGTGTCTTCTTAATGGACCTTCACCTTGAGGAGTAGGGGAGAAATAGTCCTGGAGAGAGACTCCAGCGGGACAGTGGATGTCTCCCTGGGGGCTATTGAAGATTGAATAATGGAGGCAAGGAAGGTACTGGGGGCCCTTATGACTGCCTCCTCTGAGCAAGTCATTCATTCATTCACTCATCCCTGTGTGTCATGGGCTCTGCTAGGCTTTGGGAATACACTGGTGAGTTGTCTCGAGCTGAACTTTGGGGGAGGGGGCGGTTAAAAGGGCAGCAAAGCAGCCCCAAAACAGGGTGGCTAAAATTGGAGCTGACTGTTGGACCTGTGAAGCTGGGGTTTTGATGTCAAGGTGATGGGAGAAGCAGAGGCTCTGAGTCATATTAATCTTTGGAGATTTTAAAATCGGGAAGATCAAATGGATGCTAAGATAAACTTACAGTTAGAATCTGGAATCAGGGAAATGCAATTTCGAGATGTGCTTGGCCAGTAGAGATGATCTTTTTAATTTTAATGGTAATGTCTATGGGTGGGGATTGCGTTCCCAACTTCCTTGGTTCTCACCACTCCCGGGCAGCCCCGCCTGAATCACTTATGTCCCTTATCAGCCCCCTGCCCAGCCCCAGTGGCTAACAGAATTTTCCACCCTAACAGTAGATGTCTCAGAGCTTTGAGAATCTGTTTATTCAAGTACCAATGAACCGGAAGCAGATTTGCAGAATGCGGTAAGGTTTTAAACTTTGACCTTTTCTCTGATTCTCACTGTAAAGGAATAATGGTGATCTTGATAGGTGACCTTTATTGGTGATAATGATGATTGGTGACAAATAATTGTGAATAAGCTGACATTCATTTACATTCACTCCACATTTGGTTATTGAGAGCTGCTGTGTGTCAGCACTTTTGTAGGTCTGGGGAATACAGCAGGGAAGGAGACAGACAAACATGGAACTTGAATTTCAGTGCGGGTGGAGGGAGATAGACAGTAGAGAAGATACATGAATAACAAGCACAGGCTACGAGACGATGGTAAGTACCAAGGAGAAAAAGTGGGAAAGAGTAAAAATATTGGAGGAGGAGGAAGGGTTACATAGGGTGGCCATCTAGGCCTCACCTAGACAATGATTATTTAGTCAAGACTGAATTAAGTGAGGGATGTGGCCACCTGGGGCAAAAACATTCTAGGCAGAGAAAACAGCAAGTGCAAAGGCCCTGAGGTGGGACTGGCTTCATGTGTTAGAAGGGGTATCAATACCTCAACACACTGCTCTAAGCTCTTTCACTCCATTGAGGGATGTATTTTTTTTTTAAAGATTTTATTTATTTATTTGAGAGAGAGAGAGAGCATGAGGGGGGGAGGGTCAGAGGGAGAAGCAGACTCCCTGCTGAGCGGAGAGTCCGATGTGGGACTCGATCCTGGGACTCCAGGATCATGACCTGAGCCGAAGGCAGTCGCTTAACCAACTGAGCCACCCAGGCGCCCTGAGGGATGTATTTTTATTGTTCCCATTTACGGATGGGCAACCTGTGGCCAGAGAATCTAAGATTCTCTGGGTTAAATAAAAGGCAGAGCCAGGCTTCTAACCCAGGCAGTCTAACTCCAGAGCTAGGTTAAAGAAGTGATTTCATTAGCATGGGTAGACCCAGGTACTGAAGATTTACACCTCCAGCTCTAAGCAGCCTTACCGGCCCTGGAGGAAAACCCTGGGTGTGGAGGGAGTGACTCAGGCCTTGGCTGGCTTCCTGCTGAGTCATTTGCTGATGGGCTGTGGAGGGAGGCGAGTGGCACTCAGACCTCCCCTCCTCACGCTGGCAGGTTCCTGCCCTTGGGGGGGGGAGTTGCCTGGCAACAGGCCTTAACCACACACCAGTGGTGGATGGATTTGTCTGACTTTCCCAAGAACTTCGTTGTGAAATTGTGGGTGGGCTCCATTTCCTGGCGTTGCCCCACAGCCAGCAAGGGGGAGCAGCCCCAGAGGCTGACTTTTTGCCCAGCCTAGCCCTGAATTCTCCAAAATGTCCTGGGTGGACACATTCTGTCCCTTGTCAGGCTGATGGTCTTTCATCTCGGGTTGAACTGTCCAAGAGCAACTAGCTGTGTGTTTCGCAGGCCCCCTGCAAAGAACAAGGATCCTGGGGCAGCCACACACACCACGCTGGGCCTCATGATGCTCACCCTCTTGACATTTCATTCACAGATACAGCAGGGAGGGAATGGGTAAGTGCTACAATACGTACATTGAGTTTGCTAAGATTTTAAAATAGGGATTCATGAATAATAATAGCTAACTTGTCTTGAGCCCTTACTATGTGCCGGACAGTTGTCTCAGCACATAACTAATGTCTTACCTAATTTTCAAAACTCTCCCAACACCTGATAAGAGAGATGCTTTTATCATTTTCTATATATGAAAATGGAGGCTCAGAGATGTCACAGCTAGGAAAGGGCAGAAAGGACATTGGGCACAAGATCCTGGAGTCAGGAAGGTGCAGGCTGGATTTGGGGAGCTCTGATGGGCTGGTGGAGAGCAGAGGATGGAGGAGCAGCACAGTGAGAGACGAAGCCGTCGGATGAGAGAGGGTGCTGGGACCAGACCGTGAAGTTGGACTTGAGTTCGCGGTGGTTGGGAACCACTGAAGGTGTTTCAGTGTCTCCCTTTGGTGCCCCAAGGCCGCAGCTTTGTTGCTTTGGTTTAGGGTCGCCTTGGCACATGAACCAGGATCGAACAAAAACAGGAGGAAGAACTCAGACTCTGTGGTGAGGAGAAGTCTCATTTGCTCCTTGCTCACCGAGAGTCCTCTGTATTTGCTGAACTTGGGCGGCAGAATGTCCTTAGATAAAGAGCTGTATGTTCCAGGGACTGTCCCAACAGGTGCTATCCACTGCTGCCGGGTCCCCTCCTTTTGCTCCTTGCCCCCCCAGCCACTCCTGATTCAACTCTTTTCCTGGCTTTCACCTCTTAGTTCCCCAGCTGTAATGTGAGCATTAGCTGTTTCTGTCCAGCTGGCATTCCTACTTCTTTTCTGCAAAACTTCCTGTTTTCATCCTGTGATCTACTGAGTTTGCCTCATGACACCTTCTTGTGGTAGGCCCCATTAGTTACCTACCCCCTCTAGTCTCCCTCTTCTATGGCTTAAGAAACTCCGAGTTTGTTCTTCGTGATGTCACCACATGGCCAGCCCCAGGCAATGGATCATGATACATCTAAGCCAACAACAGCCCTGTTTCCGACCCTCCCAGACTCCCTTGCAGCTAGGGGCATGCATGTGACCTGGTTTTTATCACTAAGACCTGAGGGGAAGTTGGCTCTGTGGCTTCCGAGAAAGCTTTTGATTTTTTGACAAAAGGAAACAATTCCAGTTTCCTCCCCCCGCCCCTGACAACCCCTTTCCGCTGCCCCCCACTTAACCACAGTCATGACAGCTAGAGCTTGCTGCAGCTGGAAGGGTGTCCACTGAGGGTGGCCAGCAGCCATCAGGTGGGGGAAGCCTGCCTTCTGAGGACAGAGTACAAATACAATCAGACCCAGAGAGAAAAGCAACAGGGCAGGGAGATAAAGAGAAAGAGAAAAGTTGAGGCCTCCTTTGAATGTTTAGCTTCATAGGAAACTGGCACCATGCCTGGAGTTCCAAGTTATGTGAGCAATATACATGCTTTTCTTTTTTCCGTGTGCTTGTTTGAGATGGGCTTCCATTACTTGTAACCAAAGGCCCAGGTCTCCTCTCTTAAGGGTGAATGTCTAGCAGGGCTCCCAACCTTTCTCTGCCTCTAACACCTGTGACCTTGCCCAACTATTATGATGTGCATGAGGGTTCCAGTCACACGTCATCTACCTACCCACCCCCACCCTTCCCCATCTCTACCCTTTTCTTTTTCTAAAGATTTATTTATTTATTTTAGAAGTTTGGGGAGGGCAGAGGGAGAGAATCGGCTTCCTTCTTGGTCAAAAACCAGCCCAAGGGAATGAAGAATGAGGAAAGCCAGGGTGTCACCATATACCAAGGCCACTTCAACTCCACAATGTCCTCAGGATGCCCTGGCAACACTGCTGTTTGAGAATCACTGAGATTAAGAAATGGGAGTCAATGAGAAAGCAGCGAGCTGGGTGGGCAGGGGTGGGATGGGGTCTGTCCGATCCGGGAGGGACCTTAGAGGCCCTGCACCCATTCTCTGGTTTGTTCATTCATACAACACATGGTTTGTGCCTTTCTTCTTCTTCAGCTTGAGATAGACTTGACATATAGCATTATATTAGTTTCAGGTGTACAACAGAATGATTTGCTATTTGTATATATTGTGAAATGATCCCCACAGTAAATCTAATTAACATCCATTATGACACATAGTTATATAAATCTTTTTTTTCTTGTTTTTTTTTTAATCTTTTTGTCTTGTGATGAAAACTTTTAAGATCTATTCTCTTAGCAACTTCCAAATATGCATCACAGTATTATTTACTGTATTCACCAAGCTGTGCATTACATCCAATGACTTATTTATTTTATAACTGGACATTTGTACCCTCGGAGCCCCTCACCCATTTCACCCACCCCCACACCTCCCATCTCTGGCAACCACCAAGCTGTTCTCCATACAACACATTTTTGTTGAGCACCTCCTTTGGGCCAGAATCAAAAATGATCCCGGCCTTCTCCATATAGGTGAGGAAATATGAAGTACATATACGAAAAATATAAAAGAAGGAAACTGCCTGGTGAGTGTCCCATCTTCCCTCAGGCTTCTCAAAGAGAAAATGACCTTTAAAATAAAACAGATGAAGTCCAGATTAGCAATGAGGGAGCCTCAGTCTTGGGTGGGATTTGGGACATTAAAATGAGGTGTCACATTGGGATTTAGAATCTCTGTTCCTGGAAACCCTCAAGAATGAATACCTAAACCACGGACTCATCTTTAATAGGCAGCTCTGTGGGGGTACTGCATAAAGCAAAGGCTTCCGAGTGAACTTGGGTTTGAATCCTGATTCCTTCCTTCCCTGTCCCCTCCCTCCCTCCTAGCCTTCCTTCCTTTCAGAGACCAAGGCTTTTATTTTATTTAATTAATTTATTTAATTTTTTATTTGAGTATAGTTGACATACAATGTTATATTAGTTTCAGGGGTACAACGTAGGGATCCACAATCTTTATATGTTACGCTCTGCACCCCACAAGTGTAGCTACCATCTGTCACCATGGAGAGCTAGTACACCAGCATTGACTATGTTCCCTATGCTGGACCTTTCATTCTCATGACTTACTCATGCCACAACTGGAAGCCTGCATCTCCCACTCCCCTTTACCCATTTTGCTCTTTCCTTTCCCGAAATGTGTGGTTTAGACAAACTGCTAAACCTCTCTGAGCCTCGATTTCCTTAGAGTTTTTGTGAGCATTGTATGAATATAATAATACTATAGTGTTTTTTGAGGGCTTAACTATATTCTGGTTCTGACCTAAGCTCTATAAGCTTATTAGCTTATTTATCCTCACAACAAATGAGGAGACCAAGGCATAGAAAGGTCAAATACCTTGCTGGTCCGTTGCAGAGCCTGGCTTTGAAGTCATCAAGTCTGGTTCTAGAGTCTATGCTTGTAAGCGGTTCACTTACTGCTGCCCTTATTGGTAAAATTGAGATGACTCACTCATTTTAATCACTAGAGAGGATATTGAAGTGGTAAAATGCATGGGCTCTGGAGCCAGATTGCTGTGGTACAGATTCTTGGCTTATCACTCATTAGCTGTGTGACCTGAGTTGGGAACAAATCATTTACATTCTCCATCCCTATCTTGATTTCCTCATCTGTGAAATGGAGAGGGTTTTTATGAGGATTGAGTGAGTTATACAAAAAACTTAGAATTGTGCCTAGTTCATGGGAAGTCCTCTGTGGATGCCACCACTGTTGTCTTTCAGGGGTTATCACTCCCTCAGGGTGGCTTCCCCTCCCTATCTGAATTATGTTCCTCCCTGTTATTCACCCTCATAGCACCCTGCTTCTTTCTTATGTAGCACATAGGACTCACACCAATGTATTTCTACTGTATTTCTAAGAGATAGGAAACCATGACATAAAGCTTTCCTATCACTTAGAATTTTCATTTGATGCATATTGAAAGAGCTTTTTTTTTTTTTAAGATTTTATTTATTTATTTGAGAGAGAGAGAATGAGAGATAGAGAGCATGAGAGGGAAGAGGGTCAGAGGGAGAAGCAGACTCCCCGCTGAGCAGGGAGCCCGATGCAGGACTCGATCCCGGGACTTCAGGATCATGACCTGAGCCGAAGGCAGTCGCTTAACCAACTGAGCCACCCAGGCGCCTGAAAGAGCTTTTTTAAAAGTCTTATTTAGAATAGATTTTTTTTCAAAGTTTATTTGTTTTTTAAAGAAAGAAACTGAGAGAGAATGTGTGGGGAGGGGCAGAGGGAGGAAGGATCTCAAGCCGACTCCTTGCTGGATGCAGAGCCTGATGCAGGGCTCGATCCCCTGACCCTGAGATCATGACCTGAGCCGAAATCAAGAGTTGGATGCTTAACCAACTGAGCCATCCAGGCACCCCTAAAGATTTTATTTTTTAAGTAATCTCTCCATTCATTGTGGGGTTTGAACCCACAACCCTGAGATCAAGAGTCACCCGCTGCACCAACTGAGCCAGCCAGGCACCCCTAGACATAGATGTCAAATCAGCATGGAATCTGGGGTGCGTGGGTGGCTCAGTTGTTACGTGTCTGCCTTTGGCTCAGGTCATGATCCCAGGGTCCTGGGATCGAGCATCACATCGGGCTCCCTGCTTGGTGGGAAGCCTGCTTCTCCCTCTCCCACTCCCCCTGCATGTGTTCCCTCTCTTGCTGTGTCTCTCTCTGTCAAATAAATAAATAAAATCTTAAAAAAAAATCAGCATGGAATCTTTTTGAAGACATTGTAAGTGGTGATTAAACTCAGCACCTGTACCACTAAGAATGCACAAAGCTCAAGGAAAAGGTAGAAGAGACGGAGAACTGTGAGCAGGTTTGTGCATGTGTAGTCAATGCCAACTACATCACAACCATCACCTGACTGTCTGCAATTTGAGATACACCAATTACAATACATGACCTTCTTTAAGGAGTGTAAAAATATTAAAAAAAGTGTTATATACATTTGATGATGAACTACAGTATTAAAACTTAAATGTCCCCCTACCACCCAGTTGCATGGTTCCTTATTTGGTTTTCCAAAAGCCCACCATGGTTTAGATCAAACCTATGTCGGTTTTCCTTCTAAGTATGATTTAGTAATGACTTTGTGTTGGTTAAAGCAATGCTAGCTGCTGTAAAAGATAAATCCTAAAACTGCATCAGTTAACACTATAAACACTATACATTTTACAGGTCAAGAAATGAGACTCAAAGATATGAAATGACGAGCCTAATACCATGTTGCTCTGCAGTCATGGTGCTGGAGTGGAGCCTCATCTACATATGCTCTTCCCATTACATTCACTTGCCTCTTTGAATTATACAAGAAAGGCAAAGAGAGAGAGAGAGAGAGAGAGAGAGAGAGAGAGAGAGAGAGAGAGAGAGAGAGAGACTATAGTCTTTTTCATATGGGGCCGATTCACTTAGAGGGTATCCTTTGCTTTTTCCGAGGCTGGAGATTTCACCCACAGTCAGTTACCTCTTACCAGTGGATCAGAGGGGACCAGCCTACAGTGTATGCTACCTGCCAACAGCCTGGGTTTCTTTTGGATGGGTCTGGCTATGATGTACTCTTCTGGGTACATGACATTTGGGAGCAGTCATTTTGACCATGAAGATATATCTATAGATAAAAATTGTAGATGAGATGTAGATATAGACATTAAAAAGAGACTTTAAAGTAAAAACATTCAAACACAATGTGTAGAATCTGATTGAATCCTAGTTTGAAAAACCAGCATTAAATAAATATTTGGGGGAGGCACCTGGTTGGCTTAGTCGGTACAGCATGTGACTCTGGATCTCGGGGTTATGAGTTTGAACCCCATGTTGGGTGTAGAGATTACTTAAAAATAAAATCTTTAAGGGGCGCCTGGGTGGCTCAGTTGGTTAAGCGACTGCCTTCAGCTCAGGTCATGATCCTGGAGTCCCGGGATCGAGTCCCACATTGGGCTTCCTGCTCCGCAGGGAGTCTGCTTCTCCCTCTGACCCTCTTCCCTCTCGTACTTTCTATCTCTCATTCTCTCTCTCTCTCAAATAAATAAATAAAATCTTTAAAAAAATAAAAAAAATCTTTAAAAAATATTTGGGGAACAATTGTATAATTTGAGTATGGATAGGATATTTGGTCATATTGAGGAATTATCGTTAGTTTTCTTGTGTTTGATAATGCTGTTGAGGCTATGTAGAAAAATCTCTTTATGTTTTAGAGATATGTACTCAAGTATTTAGGGATGAAATATCATGAAATGTATACTTTAAAACATGAACAACAAAAGCAGCAACAGAAAAATAGATGAATCAAACTTGGCAAAATGTTAAGGACTGTTTAAATGTTGGTAATAGGTATGAGGATATTAATTTTATTATTTTTTCTCCCCATGACCATTCACTATTTGAAGTAAGACTGTGGGGATATTTGAATGAGGCTTAAAAATGAATAGTGCTTATCACTAGTATTTCTCTTTTTTCTTTTCTTGCTGAAGTATAGTTGACAGACAATGTTCTATCTACCGGTGTATAACATAGTGATTTGGAAATTCTATGCATTACTCAATGCTCACCACGGTAAGTGTAGTCACAGTCTTTGACTATACTCGTATTTGTCTTGCTATATTTACTGATTGATTGATCAGTCAATTTTCTTTATTGACTGTATTGACCTTCGGCTCAGGTCATGATCCTGGAGTCTCGGGATTGAGTCCTGCATCGGGCTCCCTGATCAGTCAATCTTCCCCCTTGACTGTAACTCCATGAAAACGGGGATCTTGCTAGTTTTGATTATTCCTAGCACCTGTATTCCTGGCCTCTAGCACAGTCTCTACCACACAGTTGGGTTTTTAATTTTTTTTCTGCTAAGCTCAACTCTCACTGATGAGAATCAGCCCTTCTCCATCATTGCCAGCCTTTGTTTTGGTTTTCCCTGATTCTGGTTGCCTCTCTGGCCCTGCAGGTTGCCTGTGGTTTGCCCCACAGGCAGGAAGCAGAAGGCTTCTGGTGGCCCACATGCCCATCAGTCTGAGCACCAGCCTGCAGCCATCTCCCACCCTCTCCCATGATTGGCTGCCATCCCACTATGGACTCCTGGAGGGCAGGGACTTTCCCCTGCATGTCTTGGTAATTGCTGGAGTACTTGGCAGTGCACATAACTGATGCTCTGAAACCGTTTGTTGATTAACCACTTGTATTCCCCTTCCTGGCCCTACTTCATGGCTGTTAGATGAGAAATATTTTCATGTATTAATTTATTTTCTCCATATTATTTTTAATTATACAAGTAACACATGGGCATTATAGAACAATTAGAAAGTGGAAATAAACTGAAAGAGAAAGAATCAGAATGATCTGAAATCTCACCCCTCATTGTTATCATTTGCTTGCATTATTTTTTTTTATATTTGACAAAAGAGTTTATTTATTTATTTGGTTGGAAGAGAAAAGTAAGAATCAAAATGACAGAGTAACTCGGAGAACTATAATGACTGGCTATTAAGATCATTTCTAGCTCTAGGTGACCAACCTTATTACTTGATGGAACATTTTGTAGGCCTGTGCCCACATTTCCTTTATGCCTGTTTTTTGTCCTTCACGGGAGATGAAAATATTTCATAGTCACTCTGTAAACAAGGAGCTCATCTGTTAATGTCAATGGAAAGTTTATTAATGTATAAGTTATATAACCTACATCCACACATATCATATCATGCGACAAGGCACCATTTGTTATACAACCTTCCATGCTCAGGCATATGTCGATTCATATAGTAGAATACAAATATATCAAAAAGGAATTTTGTAGAAGATTACTTTCTGAGACAAGTAAATTGTTAGATTACTTAAGTAGATTTTTTAAAAAAAGATTTTATTTATTTATTCATGAGAGAGAGAAGCAGTCTCCCAAGGAGCAGGGAGCCCGATGCGGGCCTTGATCCCAGGAGCCTGGGATCATGACCTGAGCCGAAGGCAGACGCTTAACCATCTGAGCCACCCAGGCACCCTAAGTAGATTTGTTAATAGGTGTGCTTATGGATCTATTTGCCTCTCCTAGTGAACACTGGGATAATAGTTTAGTTATCATAAGTAATGGTTTTATACTATGTTAAATTGATATTCCCCATGATTACATTTAAGTTTAAAAAAAGTAGATAAACTAGATTTATAACTTCTTGAGCTAAGTGACATTGTAAACAAGGTCAGAAAAACAATATGTTTCCTCCATACTTCTGAAAGAAAGCCTCTGTTCTTTAGTACCATGTTAGGATGATAAATTGAAACTAGTACACTACTTGCATAAAAGTTTGAGAACACATTCCTGACATATTCATTTTATTTAGGTGGATATCAGAATGTAGTAAAATTATGTTGATATAGAACTTGAAGAGCATTAGCTTTTCCCCCTTAAAAAATAGCAGCATTCCGGGCGCCTGGGTGGCTCAGTTGGTTAAGCGACTGCCTTCGGCTCAGGTCATGATCCTGGAGTCCCGGGATCGAGTCCCACATCCGACTCCCTGCTCAGCAGGGAGTCTGCTTCTCCCTCTGACCCTCCCCCCTCTCATGGTCTCTCTCTCTCTCTCATTCTCTCTCTCAAATAAATAAATAAAAAATCTTTAAAAAAATAGCAGCATTCCATTCCTATCTTTCAAATATGTACACTTGTTTTGTAATTTAATACATCAATAAAAGAATAAGGTAAAATTACACGTTGATTTTGGTAAAACCGAGGAAATTCTTAAAATATTTAATTTTAAATTTTCTACAAAAAGATGCTACTTAAGAGTTCTAAATTAGTACAAGTATGTAACAAATACTTTTAGGACTTTACTGATTGGTTTCCTTCTTTCCTTCTTTTGTTTTTGTCTAATTCTTTCAACTTCCATAAAAACTGTGGAACACTTTAAAGTAAATTTATGTAATTGAAATAATGTAATTGATTTGTATTTCCCTGATGATGAGTAATGTTGAGCATCTTTTGCTTGCATTATTAAATTAGCTCTATGCATATATTAAAATGTTTTTCTCTCTATAAAATGAGATGGCTTTTGTCCTGCTTCCTTCCTCCAGTAACATACGGAGAATATCCTTCCAAAGCAATAGGTACACATCTATGCCATCCTTTTTAATGTCTATAAGTATTTTCTTATAAGGCTATACTCTACTTAATTAACCAGTCCCCTGTTGGTGGGCATTTTGGTTGTTTGCACCTTGCCGTTATGCTGAACACCCTTGCATCTCTCCGTGCACATTGCACTCACCCTGCTGTTCAGTTTAGCAGGGTTTTTTTTTGAATCCCTTCTGTGTGCCAGGCTCTTTTCTATTCAGTGGAGAGACAGCAACAGTGGATTTTCTGGGGTCAAGATGCCTTTATTATTGTTGTTATTATTATTATTATTATTATTAAAGACTTAATACATATTCCCAAACTGCCTCCAGAGAGACTAGATTGGCTTCCATTCCCACCTGCGATGTGGGAGTGCCCTGTGCCCTATCCCACCATTGTCTTTAAGAGCCACCTCTGCAGGGAGGTGTCTAGCAGTGTGTTTGGCATCTGCTGCCTGCTGTCTTCCTCCCTTGGGTTCTTTCCTTGGCCACATCCATTTCAGGATCAGCTCTGGCCTTTCGTGCTGCCCTTCTCTAGTTAAATGACTCTAGCTTTCTGCCTGCCTCTGAGCAGGCCTTTAATTTTGAGGTTCCTTGCAGATATTCCCTCTACTTGCCATGACCCCATGCAGTGCTCCCCACAGTCAGCCACCACTCTTCACCCCCCAAATAGTAGGCTCAGACAACCAGAGGACAAGAAGCAGGCAGAAGTCTGGGGCTCCATGGCTGGGGGCAGGTTTTATTCTTCCTTTGCTTTTTGAATTTTATTAATACCTTCAGGAACCAATCAGGGGGCTCTCCCTTGATCTGTGTGCAGGAGACCTAGCCATGGTTGGGACTGAATCTTATCTTAGCCCTTGGCCTAAGTCCTTCCAGGGTAGCAGGGATGACTCTTGGCTCTCAAGGATTAATGCAGAGTGAGCAGCCATGTGTTTGGATATGACCTTAGAAAGGGGGGGGTCAGTGGTCCTATGGAAAGGGCATTCTGTTCTGAGAGTCCAAGCCCAGGGTCTGAGCCCTGGCTCTGCATGTTCGTGTGACCATACTAATCAGCCTTTGGGGTGTCTGCCCTGCTCACTGCGACCCCTGTCTGTGCATCTGCCCTCCGGTGGGGGGGGCAGTGGTCTTTGGAGGTTATTTTGATATAATATGACCCTGTCCCTTTAGCCACATTGATTGAACCAGGGATGGGCATGGGATCCAAACTGGGCCAATCAGATTTCTTCTGGAGATGGGGATTTGAGATGGTCTAGGGCTCGTTGTAATAACCTGAAACAGAGGTAGGGAGAAGCAGAAATAAGTGTGCAGAGATGCAGAGAGTGGATGCAGGATGGATGGCCTGCAGGGGAGGAGCAAGAAGCAGACGTGGAGAGACAACTGGCCTGGATCTTGCTGGGTTCCCAGTTCTCGGTGCCCTGGCTGTCTTACTGCCTTGGAGTCTGTGAGACACCCCAGTGTTCTCATAATAAAGCCCCCCCTTTTGGCTTACGCTATCCCTGTAACCTGAAAACAAGCAAGCGCTAACATGGTGAATGGAACTAAATGTCAATCTTTCTGAGCCCGAGTCTCAGGGTTGTTGAGAGGACGAAATGAATTAACGTTTGTAGAGCCGTAGTCCACCGTCCAACCTGATTCATCAGAACCTGTGTCAGAAAGGTTAAAGTACCTTGAGTATCATCATTGCCTGTATGTGAAAGAACTTTGTAAACTTTGAAACGATATAACCTTGTGTGTGTGTGCTGGTGTGTGCACGTGTGTGAATACCTATATATATCCTACGTTCCATCCCCATTCTCTCTTTTCCTATAAACTTCTCAAGGGCTTTAGACAAGTCGTTGTCCTCCTCTTGGCCTTCACTTATTTATCATTTATTTATCAGTAAAGTCGGGTGGAATGCATGACCTCTAAACTCCCTTCAAGCTCTGGGAGGGGAAGGTTAACTCCTGCATAGGGTCCAGGCGTGCAGAGAACACACCTGCCTCGGGCTGGTGCTGAAGGCCTGGAGGCTGGGAGCCAGGGATGCTCCCAGGTAACACATGCCCGGCTGGGTTAGGGAGTCAGGCAGATCCTTTCTCTGCTCTGCCCTGTTTAGGTTTATGCTTCTGCTGTGTGGATGTCTTGCTTCAGCCATAGTGAGTCTCCAGATTGTCACTGTGTCAGAAAGGACCACAGTAAGGAAAATCTAGCTTTGCTAGAAAAGCCAAGACCTTGAGGGCCCCCGCTATGGCCGTACCAATGCTGGGGTCATAGCTGTTCTATAAACTCCTCCTCTCTGCTGCATTTCTCTGCTTAGGACAATAGCCAAGTCAGAACCTGGCCCAGGATCAGCACAGCCCAGCTTACTTTTCCAGGGCAGAGGCTCAAGGCATTTTGCTTCATGTTCTTTATATCTTTGGTGACTGCAAACTTCAAGTCTTGGCTAAATCAAGCGTATTGACATTTCTTAACAGCCCAGAAATTAATGGAGGGTCATTTGGAAAGGGTGGAAGCCCAGAATGAAGGAGGTCTTATTTTCTCTCCTGCGGAGAGGGAGCAGTGTCAAGAAAGACTGCAGGACAGAAGCCTTACTGCTAAAGCACTGCTGATATCTAGAGCAGCTGTGTTACCATTAGCAAGTCACTTAACCTCTCTGAGCCTCCATTTCTTCATCTGTAGAATGAGCAGGTTGGACTGGATGGCCACCAAGGTTCTTTGTGTGTGTTACATTTTACAATTCTCTGATAAACCAGCATGATAAAACCCGAGAGCACAAACAGCATATTTCAACAGAGCGGATGCAAGCCTCTGAAAAAATGTCTGATGAAAATGTCAAAGATGGAGGCAAATAAAGGCAGCAGATGAAGAAGAATCAGGGGGGAGATGAGGTATTTGCCTATATGTCCTTGTCCTGGAATCGTTCATTTACTACGTACATATGGGGAATTTAGGGCTGTCTATATTATGCTGCTCTCAACACGAGGTTGAAGGCTAAAGGGCCAGGTGGGAGATGCTCAGGGTAGGGATTGCAAAGGGACCTCCAGGTCAGGGATGCCTTCCTGGAAGCCATCATGTAGCGGTTAACACAAGCTTTGGCTTCAGGCAGACCCATGCCTCCTAGTTCCTTCTCCTGTGTGTCTTTGAGCCAGTTAGTTACCTTAAACTGTACCTGCTTTTGTTTCCTTAACCAGAAAATGGGGATCATGAGAGTGTCCCTGGTATAGGGTGTTGGTGAGGACTAAATGAGATAAACTATATCAAGTGGCTTGCACAGAACCTAATACCTAGTTAGCAGCGAATAATGGCAGCAGATATTATGACTTAAGTTTTTACCCTCTCTCTATCTTGGCCTATAGTTTCCAAGTAAGTGAAAGAAGACTCTCAAGGTATTCTGCTTATAGGTGGTAGTCTAGGCCTTTTAAAATTCATTTTGCTTCGTAGGAAAAAAGAAAATCCCATCGACTCAGACCAAACTTGAGAGTATTTTCTCAAATCGTGGTTGGAGGAAGCTAACTGCATTCGGATCACCTGCGTACTTCCTGATGCAGAGTCCTGAGCTTTCATTCTAATTAGAAACAGAACTCTGAAAAAAAAAAAAAAAGAAAAAAAAAAAGAAGCAGAACTCTGATTCTGAGTCTCCGAGGGGGACCCAGAAATAAACATGTTAGCCAAATCCACAGATAAAGGCTGAGAGGCTTTTACGGAGCGTACTGCCCTACCGCCCAACAGACTAGGCCAGTGCTTCTCAAATTTTAATTATAGGAATCTACTGGGAATCTTGTTAAAATGCAGAATTTGTTTCAGTAGGTGTATTAGTCAAGGTTCTTTAGAGAAACAGAAACAATAGGAAATATATATATTATTAATACATAACATATATATGTAATATATAGTATATATAAATAATATATGATATATATAATCTATATAGTATATATAAATATATATACTATATATATATATAGATTATATATAAATATATATATATATCGAATAAAGCTTTGGTTCATGCAATTATGGAGGCTGGGAAGTCCCAAGATCTGCCATCTGCCAGCAGGACACCCAGGAAAGCTGGTGGTGTAGTTCAAAGGTCCGAGAACCAGAGGGCTGGTGGTATAGATTTCAGTTTGAGTCTGGAGGCTGGAGAACCAGGAGCTCCGAAGCCAGGAGAAGATTGATCTTCCAGTTCAAACAGTCAGGTAGAGAGCGAATTCAACCATCCTCTGCCTTTTTGTTCTATTCAGGCCCTTAACAGATTGTATGAGGTCCACCCACATTGGGGAGGGCAATCTGCTTTACTCAGCACCCCCTTCAAATGTGAATCTCTTCCAGAAGCACTCTCACAGACAGCCCCAGAAATGTTTAACCAGATATCTGGGCATCCTGTGGCCCATTCAAGTTGACACATAAAATTAACCATTAACATAAAATTTCTGGGGTGGGGCCAGAAACTCTGCATTTCTAACAAGCTCCCAGAGGGCATTCATTCTGCTGGTCAGTGGACTGCACTTTGAATAGCAAGATATTAGAGGCTCTGTAATTGTGCTGGTCATGAGTGCTCTTCATCAGACATTTCTAACTCTGCTTCCCGGGCACATGGTAGGATTCTACTTCCTGCCCCCCCCCAGTTGGGTGGGGCCGGATGACTAGTTCTGGCTAATGAGAGTGAAAAATTAGAGTCATTCTAGGACAGAGTAATTAGTTGCCCCTTCAAGACTCTCCAAAGCTCTTTTTCCCTTTACCACAGCAATGGGCAATGTTTTAGACGTTGTCTGCTCCAGCAGATGACTCCTTGGGTGAGGATGACATGGCACCCAGCCCCCAGCTGACCGTGAAGACATGCAGGGAGAATGAGACATAGGTGTTTGTTGTTTTCAGTCGTTGACATTTAGGGAGGTGTTTGTTACTGCAGCATAACCTCGCTTATCCTGACTGATAACACTAATCAAATCCCCACTTTACAAAAGAAGAAACTAAGTCCAAGAGGAATGACTTGTCTGTGCTCTGACACCTGGGTAATGAAGTCTTTGTCTCTGACCTGACTCCCGATCTCCCTCTCTTTCCATCAACTACTAATGCCTCCACCACTTTGGGCTCCCAGACTACATGCCAGGCACTTCTCACATGTCATTTCATTTCATCTTCACAACGATTTAAGGTCAGTGTATTATCATCCCATTCTTTGTGTGAGGAAATGGAGGCCAGAGATATAGCTAGTATATAGGATTTGAACCTATGACCATCTGCTCCAAAGCACATATTCTTCCCATTATACCACCCTGCCGCAGATCTGCCAAAAAGGCATTTTAATAATGATAAACACTTTATCCTGGGCAGTGTTATCAATGCTTTAACTATTTTCATATTCTTAACAATTCTGTGAGGCAGATATTATCATCAAGAACATCCTCATTTATAGATAAGGCTACTGAGCACAGAGAGCTTAATTTGTCCAGGGTCACGCAGCTAATAAATGGTAGGATCAGGATCTGAGTCCAGACAACTGACTCCAGAGTCTCTCCTCATACCCACTACATTTTATTTCTGTGAGCAAAGCCCATGCATACATCTATCTAATATGATATATATATGTACACATGTGCTTATCATTTATATACATAATAAAACTATGTTGTCATACATGATTTTTATTTGCTTATTTAGATTGCAGAGTATTTTCTTCCCAACTAGCAAGATTCTGCTTTACAACTGTTCCAAGCTGATTTCTTTTTTTAAAAAAAGAGTTATTTATTTATTTGAGAAGCGAGAGAGTGTGCACGAGTCGGGGGAGGGGCAGAGAGAGCGGGACAGAGAGAGAATCCTCAAGCAGACTCCCCGTTGAGCATGGAGCCTGATGAGGGGCTCTATCCCAGGACTCTGAGATCATGACCGGAGCCGAAATCAAGAGCCAGCTGTTTATTCGACTGAGCCACCCAGGCACCCCCCCAAGTTGGTTTCTCATCCTAACTGCAGGGACCCGGGTATTCTATACATCCAGCACAATTTGATGAATAATTTTTTTCCAACCTGGAAAAAAAAAGGATATTCCTTTTCAATCCTGGAAAAAATTAATTCATTTTTAACAAGCCTGGAAGGACCCAGCTGCCAGGAAGCCCCGGGACTCTGGGCCTCCTCCTCACTCTTCCCTTCTTGCTTTTACACCTCTCCAGCCTTTCTTTGTTTGAGCGGATGTTTCTGCTTCAGGCTTGACCGCCTCCTGCCCCCTGCCTGCCACTTCTGGTATTCATGCAGCAGTCATTCTCAAGCCCTGGACAAAAGCTCCTTGTCCCCTAGGCTCCAAGTCTCCTTGGCACACACTCCCTGTGTTTCCAGGTACCTAAGACTCTGGGTCCTGGGTCTGTCCTGCCAGAACAAAAAGGTGCTGGGCTCAGTGGGACCTTGACTCAGGACCTAACAAGCTAGGAGAGCAGAAGCCAGTGGGCTGATCCCAAGGGGTGCCTAAACTTGGGGAAAAGATGGGGGACTCAGGAGAAATGGCTCTGTTTCTGTGCTCCCAGACCCTGAGGTGCTACAATAGGCTTTCTTTCCAGCCCTGAAAATCTGTCACATGCAACTGTTTCTTTGTAAGTCAAACTTTGTTTCCTAGCTCAACACCACACACACACACACACACACACACACACACACACACACACACACACACGAGAAAAGAATTAGGGAAATGCTTAATGTTGTAAGTGCTTGAAGTCAGAGACAAGAAAGGCATTTGCCAAGGCACTTCCTGGCTTGGTGCATGCGCAGGTGATTAAGGCACTGTTTAGGGAGGAACTGAGGTCTGGTGGACAAACATGGAGTTCTAACCACAGCCCAGTTATTAGTCCACAGGAAACATCCTGTTACTATTATAAAGATGAAGTGCTACTTTTTTTTTTTTTTTTGAAGAACTTTCTAAAAGTCTTCCTTTTCATTCTGATTCAGTTCAAGTCTGTGAGACAGGAAGGTCTCAGGGTAGCCATGCCTGCAACATTAGCTAATCAGACTCCCAAGAAACATTCCATTCTGCTTAGGAGGGCTTTGGAGAATGGTTTGCTCGTGGTGGCTTTTAAAATAAACTGAGGGTTGCCAGGCTGAATGGACTCCCTGAGGGGCTAGTGACCTGGTTCCAGGCTGGTGCCCAGCAGGCTTGCCTCCTGGTGGGATGATGGCTGTATCATTAAACATGGTTGCTCTGCCTGTTCCATCCTTTGTGGGTGAAATAGGAAGTCTTGTAGCCTCTGTCCCTTTCCATTTAAAATTGGGGAAACTGAGGCCCAGGAGAGTAATAACAAAAGTTAATAGTAGCAACCAACACAGAGAGCACTTTACATTAGCTTATCTGTAAGTGTCAAGGGGAGGGGCATCGTAGCATAGTGGCAAGAAAGATTTGGTTTCAGATCCTGGTTTTGCCACTTTGAAGCTGTATGACCTTGTGTAAGTAACTAATCTCTCGGAGACTCCGTTTCCTGGTTTGTAAAACATTGATAATGATACCTGTTCTGCAGGGTTCTTATAAGGAGTAGAAATAATGGATATAAAGTACCTAGAGTGGCTCAGTCGTTGGGCGTCTGCCTTCGGCTCGGGTCGTGGTCCCGGGGTCCTGGGATCGAGTCCCACATCGGGCTCCCTGCTCTGCGGGAGGCCTGCTTCTCCCTCTCCCACTCCCCCTGCTTGCGTTCCTGCTCTCGCTGTGTCTCTCTCTGTCAAATAAATAAATAAAATCTTTAAAAAAAAAAAAGATTTATAAAGTACCTAGAGTAGTGCCTGGAACCTAGGAGGTAACTGATCAGTGGTCTTTCTTTTTATTAGGGACACAATGCAGGCCAGCCATAGGATAAATAGTGTTTTCCAACCCTGCTTGACAGCAAGAATTACCCAAGGAGCTGGTTGAAAACAGATTCCCAGGCCTCATCCCCTGCAGTCTCTGGAGAGGCATGGGAATGGAGCATAACAAGTCGCCAGGTGATTCCTATCAGGCAGTTTTGGAACACATCCAGGAACCCTCTACTCCAACCTCTTGGTTTGGCTCTTTTGTTCTCTATGCACCTGGCCCCATATTCAGTAAAGCTTTAGCTTTTGCTTGAAGGTGGACATGATTAAAAGGTCAACTATCATTACACACACATTATATATTCTCAAAGAGAATGTGCCTTGTTTTTTGCATAGTAGATTTATGCCCGAAAAGCTGTTTGCAAATGGAATTTGGGGTGTGTGTTGGGGGGGAGAAAGGGAGAGAACAGGCATATATCTAATACCTTAGTTTGCTATTCAAAGGAATGCGTTCAATTCAACTAGCTGAATATTATTTGGGTGACTATTATATGCTGGGGAGACGATGAAGAAGATGCAGACCTCGTCTTCAGTTGGCTTACTTAGAGTCCATTGAGGAAGATGGTCACATAAACAGGCACTTACAACACTGGTTACAAAAGGTTAGCACAGGGAGCTATGAGAGCATGGAGGGGAAGTGGGCCCCACTCAGGGGTGGGGTATCTGGGAAGTTCTAGGGGAAGTGACATCTGAAGGCGAGACCTATACACTGGAATTTAGTCTCAAATCCTTTTGCAAAGTGAATGATCCTTCCTTAATGCATCCATGTGGAAAAATGAACTTTTACATCACGGTCACCCTGGATACATTTATACAACCATGCAGCTGCACAAATACCGAGTGCCTGCTATGGGCAAGGCACAGAGTCAAGTGTTGTAGGGCAAGTAGGGTGACAAAGGCCCAATCCCTGCCCTCGGGGAGTTTACACCACACCTCCTCAGCACTGATTTCATTTCTCATAGAGGTCATTCATCCAGTGTGATCTGTTTATGACTGAACAGATAGTTTATTATTCAGGTCTTAACTCCCTTTGCTGAAAAGACTGTTTTCTCTTTCATCACCATGGAGTAGGGAAATCCAGTTCCAACCAACACTTAAACTCGGGCATACATTTTACCCAAGAGAAAAATCAAAGCGCACCCTGGAGTTCATGGCGCTGTTTGCAGATCCAAGCTGTGAAGCCAGGGAGGCCTGGATGGATCTGTACTGTAGGGTCTGTAGGGTCTGCACCTGCGGCAGTCTGCAGACCCGGCAGCTCCTGCAGTAAGTCAAGCTTTCTTTCCCTCTGGGCCTCACGGACACTATTACCTTTCAAATCACCTGTCTCTCCTCCAAGAAGGGAAAGAGGCAAGGAGGGAGAGAATTCCCTGTGCATTATGATAATTACATCATGTTTAAACAAAAGATGGCAAGGTGTTTAAGCCAGCAGGTCAAGTCCCCCACACCATCTGTGCTTGCCTGTGTGTATGGTCTGGTAGGAGCTTTTGAGTGAAGGTGTGTTCCCATCTTGCAGATGGGGAACCTGAGGTACAAGAGGGGTCTGGAGGCAGTTGGACACCTGGTGGTTTGCACCTTGCTAAACTCCTCTTTCAAAATCTCCCCCGAATATCAACACCCACCACCCCCCGCCTCCCATTCCCTGCTTCTCAAAAGAACAAGCCTAAAGCATCTGCCTCCTGTTTTTTTTTTTTTGCCAAGTTGCTCCCACTTCCTGAGACCCTGCCCCCCTCTATCTGCCTGGTGAAATTCAACCCATCCTTCACAGCCGAGCTCAGGAGTCACTTCTCCCCCAGGTTGGAATTCATCTCTCCCTTCCGGGCACTCCTTGGCTTGGCCCTTTCTCTCGTTACTTCTCCTAGGGCAACTGGCTTAGCCTCCCAGATCCTCAGTTTTCTCCTTTGTGCACGGGCATAGTAGGGACATCAACAGTTATCTTGAACACCTTGTAGCTCGTGGTCTTCTTCGATGATGCGATGAAAGTTGCCAGAAGAGCGAGTGCTTACTGAGGCCCATTATGTGTCAGGCCAGGTGCTTAGGACCTTCCTGCCCGTTAGCTCATGTAATTGTCAGTCAAGTCTTCCTAGACGGGTACTAGTATTATCTTCATTCCACAGATGAGTGGGGAGGCCCAGAGAGGTGAAATGCCTCTTCCGATGTCATACAGCTAGTCCTACTAGCAGAGCCAGGTTTACCGTACGCCAGAGCTGGGGTCCCAATCCCCGATCCGCTCCAACGCCGGCTCTCTGCCTCCCTGCCAGGGAGGGTGGGGGTGGGGAGAACGCAGCACACTGCGCGTCTCCTACAATTTAGGGGTTCATTCAGCCCCACGCCCTCCTACCGGCCGGGTCAACCAGGCCTTCGCGGGGTCGTTGTCTAAACGCAGGCCTGGCTGTGCCCTCGGCAGGGATCTCGGTCAACATCTGGTGGCCCAAACCCCGGGCCATGAAGCGGAGCCGAGGGTGGGACGCCTGTACCGCGGAGCGGGTCCCGGGTCCCGAGTCCCAGGAATGTGGGAGGGCTGGGCGGAGAGGGCGGGCACGGCGGGGGCGCTTCCTCTGCCCGCCGGCGGGGAGCCGCCAGGGCGCGCGCGGGGCGCGCTACCGCCCCCTCCCCGCCGCCCGCCGGCTCGCCCGCCCGGCCGGCTGGGCGGGGGCGGGGGCTGTAGCGGGAGGGCTGCGAGGGGCCGCGGTGCTCTGCAGCCGCCTGGCCGGCCGGGCGGGAGGAAGCGATGAATATTCAGAGGGGGAGGGGGAAGGGAGGGGGCTGAGCGCTCGGCCGGCTCCCTGCAGCCCGAGCCGCATGACGCGCGGAGGAGGCAGCGGGAGCCGCCGGAGCCGCAGGAGCCGGGATCAGGGCGCCGCGCGCGGGGGGTGGGCGCCGCTTGCTCCGCCCCGCGAAGCCCCTGCGCGCCCAGGGACGCGTCCCCCCCGCGGCAGCCTCGCCAGGCTTCGCCGTGTGGCCGCCGCCGCCGCCACCGCCGCTGCCATGTCCCCGGGGAAGCCCGGGGCGGGCGGAGCGGGGACTAGGCGGACCGGCTGGAGGAGGAGGAGGAGGAGGCGGCGGCTGGAGGCGGCGACGAGGGCGCCCGCACTCGGGCGCACGGCGGGGCCCGACTCGCGCGTCCCGGGCACGTTCCAGGGCGCGCGGGGCATGAAGCGGGCGGCGCGGGAGGCGCGGCCGCCTCCGCGCTCGTCGGGGCTGCGCTGGGCGCTGCCGCCGCTGCTGCTGCTGTTGCGCCTGGGCCAGGTGAGCGACCGGGTGGGCCCGGGCGCGGGGGCCGGGCGGGGGGGCCGGGCACGGAGGGTGGGGGCGGGACTGGCATCCCCTGCACCTGCCCCGGTGTGCCCTGCCTGCGGGGTGCGCGGGAGGTGGCGAGGGGCCCGAGGGCTCCGCGCCCCCCATCTTGGAGGGGGCTCGCCGGAACCCAGCCGGCCTCGCGCGCGGGCGATCGAGCGCCTGCCCCGGCTGCCCAGTCCCGGAGGGAGCACGGCGGGATCCGGGGTCCCGGGGTGCCTGTGGCCTCCCGGTGGAAGCCCCCGCGCGGGCTCCAGGCCGTCTCTGGCCCGGCCCTCCGCGGAGCTGGTCACATCTGGCCGGCGCGGGCCCGGCTAGCCCGCCCGCGGCGGCCGGAGGGGGCGTGTTTGAGAAGGGCTCGCGTCGCGGAGCGGGGCCGGCCTGGCCGAGCGCGGCCGACCTCCGACCCGGCCTGCAGGGGCCCGAGGGGCCGGGCCGAAGGGCAGCGGCGGCGGCCCGGGGGAGCCGGGGCAGGGCCGGGCGCGGGGCCTCCGGGCCGAGGGGACCGCTTCTGGGGGAAGTCCCCAGCCCCGGCAAAGGTGGCCACTCGCAAGCGTTCGTCAAGGCGACGGTCCCTTTCCCGGAGAAGCTGCCTGCTTCCCTGGGCGTTTATTTCGTGCTTTGTGGGCGCAGGCTCTCCCCCACCGCCCTGTTTTCTGGCTTCGCTTTTCAGATACTGCTGTGCCTGGCATTTTGGCGACCGACCTTTCTGAAAGCGCTGTTTCCCCTTCATAATATTCCCATTGGGGGCGAGGCAGGGCAGCTGGGAGACGTTCCCATGTCACAGATAGGGAACTTGAGAGGGAGAAGTGAAAGAGCAGAATCACCCAGCCCTGGTCGCGGGAGCTGAGCAAGCGGGTTCGTCTTCACAGCCTTCTAGGAGCCTGCTAGGGTCCTGCACCCGCGGTCGAAAGTGGCCTGGTGATACCCCTTTTGTGCATTTTGTTAATGAAAATCTTGCTTGTTTTATACAAACAACAGTTCTAAGGAGATGATGTTGGAAGCCTGGGAAATTAGTTATTGGTCGAGGATGGTACCTGGTGTCAGGGAAAACTTTTCAAGCACAGATACAGGATTGTCTGAGAGCAGAACCATCAGCCTTGGGGCCGGAAAGAAGCCTACCAGTCAGGATAAGGGAGCTGGGGCTTGGGGGCTGCAGTAACTCTCAGCACCCAAGAAGTTGCTCTGGGTGCAGAAATACCCTCCCAGTTTTCTTCAGTAGACTTTGGAAGGCAGTGTGACCTCCTCCTGCAGAGAATACTGGACTAACTCTACAGCCGGACTTCGGGGTTGGACATGCTCTTCAGTTTCCGACACCTTCATTAACGACATTTGTAGGGTGGGCTAACACCGCCTGCCCCCAAGAATTGTTTGAGGGGCTTCCACTGGCCAATGTCTGAAAGAGCTTTGTAAACATTAAAAGGTGTCCAGATGGGGTTACATTAAGGCACAGTGTGTGTGGACTGCCTTCTTCCTGTCCCTGTAAGGAAATTCATGGAGAGCAGTCTATGAGATTAAAAAGAAAATTGCCTCATAATTGAGGATCTCTTGGACCAAAGTTTATACTAAAGAAATACTTGCTCTTCATTTATTTTTAGTTTAATTTGACACACACACGTATTTTTTTATTATATTATGTTTTTACTTTGTCCATGGTGGTTGCTAGCAATGCTTTGAATCAGTGAAAAAAATGGGGTAAATTGATTGCTTGCCCAATCCTTCCTTGTATTTCGGTAGCAAATTGCTGCTCTTTGCTTGTCCCCTATTCAGATAGTTCCTTCCTCTCTAATGTGTTCTGTGGAAACTCAAGGCAACTCTTTTTATTTCTCGTTTTGGGATACATTATAAAATAGGAAATCTAAAAGGCTCTCTGAAGGAGCATTTTCAAAATCCACAGGTGACGGTTCATTTTGAGAGTGGATATTTCGGGGAATTTTCGAGCCAGACCAGACTTTCAAGATAGCCTGAAACCTTCATTTTTTAGGTGAGATTGAGGCCTGGAGAAGACGGTAATCAGGTCAAGACAACAGAGGAGCTGGGGCTGGGACCGTGTTGCCTGCCTCTGCCTAGTATTTTCATGACGCTTTTTCTTTTTTTTCCTTCTTTTGCCATGTTTTCACTTTGCTGTTACTTTTAACTGTAGGCACAGCCCCACCTCACTGTGTACTCCCCAAACGGTGGGTGTAAATTGCATTTTTCAAAAGGAAACATATTTGAGAGTGGAAGTCATATTTGGGATTTCTGGAGTTTGTGCATTTAGGAAATGTGGGTGAAGGCATTCGACTACCTCCCTAACATTTGATTGGTTTTCCGACGCTCGGATAGCATGTGTGTGTGTGTTTTAAGTGGGCTCAACCGTAGCAGGTTAGGAAATGGACAAGTCATGGAAAAGAGACAGCTCTGTGAGGGAATCAATGAGGATGGGTGTGGAAGCTGAAGAGCAGAGGTGCAGGAAAATTCAGTGCTTAGTAGGGCTGGAAAAGCCATTTTTGAAAATTCAGTGCTTAGTAGGGCTGGAAAAGCCATTTCTGACCCTGGCATCTCATTCCCCTTCTTCAGGACGGGAAAGATGGTCAGAGATGATTCCAGCATGAGGACTGTGCTAGTTGCAATGTCTGACTCCACCCATTCTCATAGCATTTTTGCACACTAATTTCGGTTTACGTGGATGTTTTAGGCAACATGACCGAGCAGTCCTGTTCTCGCAGCCCCCTTGCCTCCTTTTCTTGGGAAATACGGTCCTGACAGATTCTTTAAGAAATAGCTTGATAGTGGGCTGCTTTAAAATGGAAAAAAAGAAAAAAAAAAAGAAAAGAAAGAAAGGAAAAAAAGCTGGTGACTGATAGCTGTTTTGTTGGTCTTACGGTGTTTTGGATTTGCTTTTTCTTTGCGTTCTTGTTTCCTGGTGAATAATAACTGCGTCTGTGGTCTATAATAGCTAATCCTTAAGCCTGCTTACCCCCCTGCTTCATCCAGACTACAAAAAATATTTTGACTCCTCTTTAAGTTGCTTGCTAAAATCTTGTACGGGTGACTTTAAATATTTTTGTTTTGCTTCAGAACAACAACGGAAAAACCACACAATTATGTTTTGTTTGCAGACAGTTTAAGGAAAATGGAGCAGACGGGTTTATGGTTAGACTGTGACTTTGAGTTGATTTCGAGTTGAGCCCTATGATGAAGACAACCACGGATCCCCAAGCTTTCCTGAGCGGGGAGAATCCTGGCTCCTGAGTTAGCAATTTCGGTCGGCAAAGAGGTTATTTAGCTCCTAAAAGTAATTTTTGCTTGGGGTTGAGGCCGAGGTAGAGTTGCTGAATGACTGTAGGCCTGGGTTTAGCCAGCACATCATCTGCAATTACTTCTTAGTCCATTCACTGCTTGGCCAAGGGAATTATTTTGAGTGCAGGGTAAGAGACAATTTTCTGTGTATTTCCTTTTTAACCTAATGCTGCTGGTAATATTATAATTAATAGGTAACATTATATGTGGCAGGTACTGTGCTCAGGGTTTGAATGCATTATCTCATTTGACCATTTCAGAAATACTAAAAGGTCGGTGTTGTTCATGTTCCCATTTTATCTGAGAGAAAACTGAGGTTCTGTGCTCCCCAATGATTTGTAACTAGGATGTGGTAGAGACAAGTCTGATGCCTTCACTGCCCCCATTTACTGTCCTGTGCTGTACAAAGTCATTTATTTTAGAGAAGGTCTTCAGTGTGCAAGTAAGAGATGAGGTAACAAGACTTGTGAAGAACAGGCTCGTGGGTTCTGAACCCTGATGGGGCAGGGAGTCATTTTGGCTTCTCTGCATCCTGTACTCTATAGGATCTGTTCCATTTGTGACACGGACAACCCAGGTACCTCTTAACTGCTCGTGTTGCTTTGGGAACTTGAGTCTTAGTGGAGACAGGGTCTGGAGTGGAAAGACCTGGCTTCGGGTCCTCGCTCTGCCACTTAGTAGCTGCATAAACTTGGGCAAGTCCCTTAACCTCTGTGACTCCTCATTTCCTTATCTGGAAAATGGGACCAACACTTCCTGCTTCACTGGGCAGTTGAAGAGGATCAAATATGATAGAAGAGGAACTGCCATATGAAATCTAAAGCATGAGTCTAAGGTTGTGGCCGCTGCTGTTATTTGGGGAGAAGAAGTGGGGCTTCACATCATTAGGTCATATAACAAATACTTAATCAAGCGTTTCTCACAGAGCGGCACCTGCAGGCATGCAAGATGAACTTAGCTCAGTCACAAAACATTTTTTTTTAAATGTTAAGAATTATTTATTTTAGGGGTTATTAGTAAAAAAAAAATAGTAAGTTGCCTATCATGTCCATGATTTTATAGGTAGAGTGTGGCTAAGTAGTGTCCTGGCATATAAATTTGTTTATGTTTAATAAAAAGCTGATCCAAAGAAAAATATTGGGTAGTTATGAAAGGATGATAGGGTTATGGCAAACTTGCAAAGGTGAAAAACTGCTTAAGTTTGGGAAATACTGGGCACACAGCAGGCAGCCTGCCTTCATGACTTACAGGCCTTGGGAGTGAGACGTTACTCCGATCACCCTCAGCTAACCAGTCACAGTTGTGATACGGGCTGTGTGTGTGATGTCCTTGTTGTCTTCCACCCCCAACAGGGATGAGTGGGCGCAGAGGGTCTCTAAGCCTAGATCCCTGGAAGCGGCAGGTATCTCAGACTAGAGAATCCCACAGCAGTTCTGTCGCCACCTCGTATGGCTTTCCAGTGGCTTTTCTGGTGACCCCTCAGAGGACAGGAGCTGTAGGAAATTTGTTATTACTTCCTTATTAGTGATAGCTGTAATCATCCCATTGTCTCAGAAATTTCATGGCCTGTAAATGCCTGGGTGTAGGGCTGGTGGGACTGAGACGGTGGATTAGGGGGCATTTTGAAAGCGAAGTAGTGTCAGCTCCCACAGAAGGTCTAATTTTAAACATGCAAATAATTTTCAGTTCCACTTTTCCTTCTTCCTGTTAGAGGAAAGCTGTACCCTGTTGCAATTTCTGAGTCTCGAGCAGACAATGTCGTCATTATGCTCCAAACTATCTCCTTCTCCAGGGCAGGAATGGGTGGTGGTTTTCTGGGTGCCTGTGCTGGGCCCCAGACCAGTGTTGTTTCATGGCTTCTGGGTAAATAAGTGAGTGAATATTAAAACTTAGCACCAGGGGCGCCTGGGTGGCTCAGTTTAAGCATCTGCCTTCGGCTTGGGTCATGATCTCGGGGTCCTGGGATCGAGCCCCGCATCAAGCCCCGCATCTCGGGGGGGGGGGTCCCTGCTCAGCGGGAGGCCTGCTTCTCCCTCTCCCACTCCCCCTGCTTGTGCTCCCTCTCTCGCTGTGTCTCTCTCTGTCAAATAAATAAATAAAATCTTAAAAAAAAAATAAAACTTAGCACCAATGTGGAGTCTGTAACACAGTGGTTCTTAATCTTTCCCGGCCGGGGAGGGCGTGGGGGTGTAAGACCCTTACAGAGTATGTAAAAGGGAAGCATCCTCTCCCCAAAAGGAATGCACGTATTTACAACTTTGTATCCAATTTCAAGGGTTTCATAGACTTTTTAAAACAGCCAATGATTCTCGGGTTAAAAACCCTCCAATCTAAAACTGTATAATGTTAGAAAAATATCAGTCTTCTTCAAGGGTAATCACTGTGGGTATCCTTGGTTTCCTTCCAGGAGGAAAATGTATACAAGTATCTGTATTCATCTTTTAAGAAAAAGTTACATTGAAGAAAACTTTATGTATACATTGTAGTCTACTTAGCCTTTTAATTTACTTTGTTATTTTAGAGATTATTTAATACCTATACTTACAGCTTTAACTCATTCTTTTAAGTGACTGCCTGGGATTCTGATGTGTGAATTTACCATGATGTATTTGACCAGGCCCCTATCAGGGGACACTTTAATTGTTTTTAGTGCCCCCAGCCTTTTATAAATCATGCTTCAGAGAATGTCTTTGGGACATATTTCTTGTCACTCTCACAAGGATATCCATAGGATAAATTTCTAATTTTAGGATTGCTGCATTAGAGGGTACATGCATTTAAAATTTGATAGCTAGGGGCACCTGGGTGGCTCAGTTGTTAAGCGGCTGCCTTCGGCTCAGGTCATGATCCCAGGGTCCTGGGATCAAGCCCTCCATCGGGCTCCCTGCTCAGGGGGAAGCCTGCTTCTCCCTCGCCCACTCCCCCTGCTTGTGTTCCTGCTCTCACTCTCTGTCAAATAAATAAATAAAATCTTAAAAAAATTTTTTGATAGCTATTGTTAAGTTGTCCTCCAGAAACATTGCCCCAGTTTGTGCCTGCCCCTGCCCATAGGATTGAGAACTGAGGATTGTTAAATTTTATTTTTTTAATTAAAAAAAATTTTTTTCTTTAAGTAATCTCTACACCCAACATGGGGTTCGAACTCACAACCCCAAGATCAAGAGTTGCATGCTCTACTGACTGAGCCAGCCAGGTGCCCCGAGGATTGTTAAAGTTTTTTAAATGTATGCCAGTCTGAGAGGTGAAAAATTGTATCCTGTGACTTTTATTTATATCTTTGAATTAGTTGAATATTTTTTCCTATGTTTTGGACCATCTGCATTCCTTCCTTTCTTTTCTTTACTTTTTTGTTAACTCCTTGTTCATTAAAAAAAAATTGCTATTGTGTTATTGATTTATACAAGCTCTTTGAGAATTAAAGAAGTTAGTCCTTTGGCTCTCATTTGTGTTGGAAGTAGGTGTATTTTCCAACTATTTTAGATGTGACCCTTGTTCATCAGGGACTCAGGGATAAATAAGATCCCCGGATGGTGAAGAGAGTGTAGAGCTTGGAACCAGACTGGTTGGTTGGAACCCGGCTCTCCCATCTAAACTAGCTGTGATCTTGGGCAGGTGCCTGAACCTTTCTGATCCTTGGTGTTCACATTTCTAAAATGCTAATAATAATAGTAGTACTTCTCACACAGTGTAGTTGGATAAGTTGAGATCACATTATCTTAAAGTTCCTTGTAAATGGATACAGAAATAGAAGAACAATATTTAACAGAATATTCCATTTACTCAAGAGTTAGATTTTTAAAATTAGAGCACGAGGCCATAATTATGACTTGTCAAAATTGTCCTACAAAATCTTTTAAATTAGATTTAAGAAATTAAGTCCACAATGGAATGTATACATACACGTATGCATATATATTAATTCAAATGTATAATGTGGAGCAATGTATGCTTCCCTGATAGCATAATTTAAATTACATATCTCGGGGTGCCTGGCTGGCTCAGTTGGTTAAGTGTCTGACTCTTGATTTCGGCTCAGGTCACAGTCTCAGGGTTGTGAGATCAAGCCCTGCATCAGGCTTCACGCTCAACGGGAGTCTGCTTGAGATTCTGTCTCCCTCTCCCTCTGCCCATTCCCTGCTTTCTCTCTCTCTCTCAAATAAATAAATACATCTTAAAAAGACCAAATTACATTTCCCTTTTGACAGTGAATATAATTAAATTAATATAGGTTAAATGACCACGAGATAAGACTGAAGGGTGGCCAGTGTGGTCCTAGCCCCAAGAAAGCAGGACTATTGACTGCGTTCCTTAAAAAACAGAGTCCTCCTTGCATTGACTTGAGCATTTCTCTTTGTTTTGTGACCTGGTCAGCTCTGACTGAGGCTGCCTCTTGTCTCTGGGTACCTTTTCTGTAGGGCCAAGAGGCATTGTTTAATGCCACCAACTAAAAGTAAAGACATAATCCTTGGCTCTAATTGCAGAAGAGGGGAGACCAGGGGAGTCTGTGCTGACTGTGCCACCGGTTTCTGTGGCAGCAAGGCGATCCTGCAGTTCCTGCTCCTGGCCCAAGGGTCGCCTTCTTTTCATGTCCTTGTGTCATGGGAGTTCTTCCTTCCCCACTGAGAGCGGACCTTGCTGGCGGTCCTGTTCCTAAGCCTGGAGAGCTGCAGGGAGCTGGTTGTGGGTAGTGGGGGAGCTTGCTGCCCAGAGCTTATTGTACTGGCTTGGGAGTCGGACAGACCTGAGTCCTCCAACAAATCTCATGCTCGGAGCTGCGCTTGTTCTCATCTGGAAAATGGGGACAACGAAAATACGAACTAACTGGATCCACATAACAAGTTCTTGGCATGAAATAAACCTTCAAACAGTGTTGGCTGTTGTTTTATCATCTTATTTTGCTAGGGAGTACTGGCATAAGTTAGTACTTAGATTTAAGATTTAAAAGATTTAAAAAAATTGTGTTTACCTTCTAGGTTATAAAGCCCTTCAGCACATATGAACTCACAACATTCCTGTGAATTTGTCATTGTCATTCCCACTATTTATTTGTTTGTTTATTTACTTAAAGAGATTTTATAGTCTGCCTTTGGCTCGGGTCATGATCCCAGGGTCCTGGGATCGAGTCCCACATCAGGCTCCTTGCTCAGTGGGGAGCCTGCTTCTCCCTCTGCCTGACGCTCTCCTTGCTTGTGTGCTGTCTCTCACTCTCTGTAACAAATAAATAAATAAAATCTAAAAAAAAAGGATTTTATTTATTTATTTGACACAGAACGAGAGAGAGAGCACTAGTTAGTGGGGTGAGGGGCAGAGGGAGGGGGAGAAGCAGGCTCCCTGCAGGGAGCCCAATGTGGGGCTCGATCCCAGGACCCTGGGATCATGACCTGAGCCAAAGGCAGACGCTTAACGACTGAGCCACCCAGGCGCCCCTTTCATTCCCACTTAAGGTGTGGCCTGGTCCATCTCTAAGTGACTTGTCCAATTCAGGTGTCATCTGTCTTTTGCACATAGTGTAGCCTAGTTGTAAAAATTAATCAATAGAATCAGCGTACTAGAGGTGTATTGGGCAGGTGAGTCCCCTACTGTGGCTCATATATACTTTTAGGTTGAACCATATGAAATACTGTTTTTGGTCCTTTGAATATTGGCACTCGAACCTGGTTCCACCTAATATGACCCAGAACATGGGCAAAGTTTGGAAAACCAAAACCTAGATCTCTCTGCTGGAGAGCAGTCTGTTTAAAACCATGGGCCATAAAACCAATTTAGTACGTTATGAGCAGCATTAAAAAATGATGGACTAGAAATTTTCTGGGTTTACTGCAGGTAGAAAAGGTAAGTGTTATGTCATACAATTTGTTTCTGTTACACATAACTCCGTGCGTATGTGTACTGAAGTGCACAGACTACGAATCATCACAAAGAAGTGCACAGAATATGGCATCGTCACAAAGACTGGCAGCCGCTGTTATAGGCAGTTAAGTGGCGGAAGATGTGGGGGAGAGGTGGAGGTGGCTTTTGTTTCCAGAGACAGTGGGAAACCAGTATAAAGTCCCCAGTTATGCATTGTAAATGACCCTATATGTAGCTGAACACTGTCTTTCAGTAGCTGGTGCAGGAGGAACCAATTTTCAGGGAGGTCCCTAGGAAGGGAGTGGGTCCACTGAAAGATGAGGAGGCCTACTTTTAAGTAGCTGCCCTTCTGGAAACTTCAGGGGGACCACCTCTGAAGGACACCTCTGTAGAACAAGCTATTGGCTATGCTTTGTGTTCTTTGGTAAATGGGTTCGGTAGAGAGCAAACACTTCCTGCCTACCTTGTCATGTACTCTGAGAACTTAGGAACAGATTTCAGGGGGTCTGAGGTTCTGAGGGATCATCAGCCATCTGGTGAGTTGTGGGAGACACACGCACTTGGCCCTGCCTGGCCTCACAGCTCAGAATTTTTACCTCCAGGTTGTGCTGCCCTCACTCCACTCATGCTGATCTGCACAGGACTCATGCTGATGCTCTGGGGGCCCTTAGACCCCAGCTGGCTGCAGGATCCTAATCCAGAGTTCAGGTGGTTGTTGTTGGTTTTTTTTTTATATTAAAAAAATTGGAAACATAGATAAATAAAAGAAGAAAGCAAAATTACCTGTAATCTCCACTCCCCTAAATTATTTTGAATGGTGATTTTTGTCTTTATGTTTTTATTTCCTTCCTTCCTTCCTTCCTTCCTTCCTTCCTTCCTTCCTCCCTCCCTCCCTCCCTCCCTCCCTCCCTCCCTCCCTCTCTCCCTCTCTCCCTCTCTCCCTCTCTCCCTTCCTCCCTTCCCATCCATCCAAAAATAGGATTACCTGCTACACATGTTTTGTAACTTATATATATATTTTTGTGTGATTACAATGGGGGGGCAAATGCGTCCCTAGGGGTACCCCAGAAAGTTATAGCATAAACATGAGGCTTTTTTCTGGAGTGTCACTGTACTTAGTGGGAAGTATTTTCTTTCTTTTTTTTTTAATTTTATTTTATTATGTCACCATATATTACATCATTAGTTTTTGATATAGTGTTTCATGATTCATTGTTTGTGTGTAACACCCAGTGCTGCATTCAATACGTGCCCTCTTTAATACCCATCACCGGGCTAACCCATCCCCCCACCCCCCTCCCCTCTAGAACCCTCAGTTTGTTTCTCAGAGTCCATAGTCTCTCGTGGTTCGTCTCCCCCTCCGATTTCCCCCCCTTCATTTTTCCCCTCCTACTATCTTTTTTTTTTTTAAACATATAATGTATTATTTGTTTCAGAGGTACAGGTCTGTGATTCATCAGTCTTACACAATTCACAGCGCTCACCATAGCACATACCCTCCCCAGTGTCTGTCACCCAGCCGCCCCATGCCTCCCACCCTCCACCACTCCAGCAACCCTGTTTGTTTTTCAGAGTCCATAGTCTCTCATGGTTCGTCTCCCCCTCTGATTTCCCCCCCTTCATTCTTCCCCTCCTGCTGTCTTCTTCTTCTTCCTTTTTTTTTTTTTTAACATATATTGCATTATTTGTTTCAGAAGTACAGATCTGTGATTCAACAGTCTTGCACAATTCACAGCACTCACCATAGCACATACCCTCCCCAATGTCTGTCACCCAGCCACCCCATCCCTCCCACCCCCCACCACTACAGCAACCCTCAGTTTGTTTCCTGAGATTAAGAATTCCTCATATCAGTGAGATCATATGATACATGTCTTTCTCTGATTGACTTATAGTGGGAAGTATTTTCTAATGTTCTTTGGAAACAAACAAATATGGACATAATGTAGATTAGATACCAAATTTGCATCCAGAATGTTTTCAGCAAATACAGGAGACCATAAAGAAATCTCCGGTTTCTGGGGATGTGAGTTCACTCTCCTGTCTATTCTTGGGGACAGTTTATGGCAGTTTGTGAAGTAGTGACAATATGTTGCAAACATTTTTCCCTTGCCAGTAGATGTTCTTTTCTCTTGAGTAACTTTCAGCTGTTGCGTCCTACTGTGCTATATGGAGGTCCCTTATCTCATTTCTCCTGTGATTAATCTTCTAGTTTGTTTTTGACATTTTTTTTTTTTTTGCCATGATCAACACTATTCAGATGATTCTGTGATTCAATCTCTGAACAGATCTCTGATGATTGTCTTTGGATAAATTGAGGGCATAGAAATAACAATAGGTACCACAGGTTGAATATTGATTATGAATTATTATCAGCACTTTTTACATAGTAACTTGTGTAATCCTTTGATGTAGGTACAGGGATGGAAACTGAGGCCCAGAGAGTTATGATCTGGTCTGTGGCCACATACCTCAACCAGCTGGTTGTGGGCTTCTTTGGGGGCACAAGAGGGAGCCAGGCGGGATTGCTTACATGGGCCAGGGCATGTCTGAGTCTCCTGGATGGACAGCTGGACTTGAGGGCAGTTCTCAAATGTGGGAGGGCTGTCTTCTGTGGGATGGGTGCTGCCCAGAGTCATGACGTGGCAGAAGTAAATTATTTCCCAAAGCCACAAAAGATAAAAGTGTCTTTGCTATGGATTTTGGATCTGGAACCATACATGATAACGACTTCCTGAAACTTTGTGCCCTTGGCCCCAATCAAATAAATGACATAATGGTATCTTGTTGAAGTCTTTGTCTTCCTGTTGTGAATAAATTTGGGTTTCATAGAGTTTGGACTTGGGCAGAGATGACAGACTTCAGAGCGTCCTGTAAGAAGAAGAGCATGACGTTTGGTATCAGCAGAAGTATGGATCCAAATCCATACTCTCCTACAGCATGTAACCCTGCTCTCTGCCCAGGTGCTTAAGCTTCTTGGGACCTGTTGTGTCATCTGGAAAGTGATAATGATTGCCAGGCCATGAGTTATTAGGGTTAAATGAGGGAAGGTGTATAAGGCACCCAGTCCAGTTTGTGGTGCTTAGTGGCTCCTTAACTTTTCACTCCCAATTCACCCCTCTTTATTAACGCAACATCTCCTGACTTTGGGGCTGCAGTTGCCATGTTCCCAAGGTTTGAGGAGACCTTCTCTGAAGGTGTTCAACTTTTGTAAGCCCTGATGCCTGGGAGTATTGTCTAAAGTGGGCACTGCGTGAAGAGCACTAACCACATCTTTCAGCTCTAGCGCTCACCAGCCTAGCTCATGTCTCTGCCATTTCTGTACACCTGCTACATATAGCTTGGCCTCATCATCAGAGGCTCATCTTCTGACTTCATGGCTCAACTTATTTCTCAAGCTCGTCTCATCCTGCAAAGCACTCTCCCCAAAGCCGCCTCTCTCCTTGTTCTCTGATCCTGCATTCTCCTTAGAGTTTAGACTTGATACTGAAATTGTTTTCGTAGCTCAGACCTGGTCTTCTCTAAAATCAATGATAATCTCCAATTTGGCTTCCTGGTGTCTGGCTTCTGGGAGTCTGTTCCTGTGATAGTGGGCATCAGGCAGCATGAAGTCACCTTTGTTGATAGTCTCACTCTGGGCTTGTTTGTGGGACTGAGAGAGACAGAATAGTGCAGTGGTTAAAACCTAGGGCTTTAGAGCCAGATGCCTGGGTGGGAATTCCTTGTTTCACTTTGACCACGTTAGAACTCTCTGTGCCTCAGTTTTCTTGACTATAAAATAGTGGTGATAACAAGACTCAGCTCTCTGGTTGTTATAGGAAGTACATAAAATAAAGTGTGTATCACAAAGAATTCTTCAGCATACATACAATAAAAAGATACAGTAAAAAGAGGACAGATGTACTGGGGTGGGGGGTAAGACTCAGACCCTTCGCCTCTTTCTGACCACTGAGTTTGCCACCGGTCTTTTGATTTCTTTTGCAAGATGTGTGTGTAGCACTTAGCCTTTGCTTTCCCCCGGAATCTGGCATTTCAGCTTTGCACCTAACACTGTGGTTGGGGTCAGTGGGGCCTTCTTTTCCTTTAGACCAGGGTTTTCAACCTCAGCACTATTGATGCTTGGGCCCCATTAATTCATTGTTTTGGGAACTGTCCTGTGCATTGTAGGATGCTTAGTGGCATCCCTGCCTCTGCTAGATGCCGGAAGCCCCCCTCCCTCCTCAGCACACACATGCTTGTAATATGAAAAATGTCTCCAGATAGTGCCAAATGTCCCGTGAGGGGGAATGTGTCCTGGTTGAGAACCACTGCGTTGGGCAATGTCTGTGTTGAAGTAAAGGTTTAGGTTGCCTGTACCTGGCGGTCTCAGTAGCCGGGACTGGCTGTCCTTCCGTTTCCATGCACTCCTGTTGGTAACTGACTGAGACAGTAGGTATGAACTAACCGGAGCTTTTACGGATATGACAAATGGCCAGGTTGCTAGGTCTCACAAGAGGACTCACATCTCACTCCCTGATTGTTCAGGGAGTACTTTTTAGGGATACTGTGGGAGAGTAAGCACTGTTCGAGGAGTCTTGGGCACCTGGGTGTGGATTCCTATGCACCATTTCTCCCTGTGTTCTTGGCCTCAGGTTCCTCCCCTGCAAAATGGGGATAACTGACATTAACTCATCCTCTCCAGGGTGGGAAGGGAAGCCAGGGTTAATGTGGTATGTGTGCTGCTGGGGATGTGAAGTTGAGGGAAAGGCTCAACTGTGCCAAGTTCCACAGAAGAGATAGACCCAGTCAAAGGGAGATCCCATTACAAAGAGATTCACTGCCAAGTTTCCCTTCCTAGCAGCTCCCTGGAGCAATTTTCAGCTTTTAGAGTGTTTAGAGGCCCCAGGGCATAAACCTAGAGCTAATGCTGTCGGAGCCAGAGACCAAGAGACCAGCAGGAATGAGGCAGGAGAAACCCTTGGAAACCCACTTAAACTCTGTGGTGATGAGGATGGTAGGCTTTCTGAAAAGTCGATGTACCTACAGCTTCTCAGGAAAACGGCCCTCTGTGAAGCCGAACAAGTGCTCCCAACTCCATGTGGGTCAGACCTGGTCCGGACATACTGTTGTCTGGGGCTCCATTTTCTTTTACCCGGATTCCAGCCAGTTATTCCGTGATGTCCACTGTACTGTCTACACTGTGTGCAGGGCCCTCACTTAGCCCTCACAGTGATTGGTGATCGTTGATGGTGTCCATTATAGATAGGACCCACGAGGAGGTGAGGGGACTTGCCCGAAGCCAGGGATGTGGCTGTTCCAGGATCTTCTCCTGCTCTGTGTTCAACAGCAACGTAATGCTTTCAAAGGCCTGAATTTTCTCATGTGCCAAATGGGGATAATAAACACCTCAGAGGCTTGGGATCGAGATTCCACGAGAAAATGCTTGGAGAGGCCCCCAGCATGGCGCCTGGCACACACAGAGTGTCCCATTTGGGGCATCTCTCAGTGATAGCACAGGACACCTGCTTGGGTGAGTTTTTCCAGGAATAGCACTGGCTTGCCCTGATCTCATCGTACGGTCTGTCTCAGGCCCTGTCCGGTAAATGTTTGGGGTGCAGCTGTCTGGCGCAGGATGTCACCTGGGGAGGACGGAGAGTCTGAGAGTCAGGAAATAAAGCAAAACCTGCCCTCAGGGATGGAACGTGTGATCTCACAGTCTGGCCTCAAACCAGCTAAGCTCATTGGCATGCAGCTTGGTAGTTAATCATTACTGGTAAGAAGATAAAAAGGATCGTTGCCCTCAGGTTTACTGCCTTCTAGTACTATATTATTTCCAGTTATAATCTTTTTATCTTTTGCCATGACAGCCCTAGATATGTGTGTGTGTGTGTGTGTGTGTGTATGTTTGGGGGAATCATAGTACTCCTCAGGCGTGGGGTTTAGCTTGCTCTAGCGAAAAGAGTACAAATGTACAGATTTTTTTTAAAGTAATCTCTATGCCCAGTGTGGGTCTTTAACTTATGACCCCAAGATCAACAGGTGCATAGTCTCCTGACTGAGCCAGCCAGGTGCTCCCCAAAAGAGTACAGACTTTGAAGTCCCTTGGGTTTGACTTTGAATCCCAGCACTGCCTCTTACTAGCTGTGTGATCTTGGGAAATTACCGAACCTCTGCGAGGCCCAGTTCTTGTCTGCAGAATGGAATCACAGTACTAATGATTAGCTGACACTGAATGCTTTCTATGTGCCAGGCCGTGTGCTAAGTGCTTTCTGTGTTTCCACTGAGTGAATCCTCACGACCGCTCAGTGAGGTGGTGCCTTTCTTGCCTTCTTTTTATAGGAGAGAAAAATGAGGTACAGGGAGGTTAAGCACCTAGCCTGAGGTCACACAGCTAATCAATGAAGGAGCCAGGTTCAAGCTTTGGCAAGTTGGTTCTAGAATCAGGGTGTTGGGAATTTATGAAATCCTGCTCAAATGGCCCTAAAACAAAGATGGTGCAGAGAAGCTCAGTAAACATGAGTCCCCCTCCCCCTTTGGCCTTGACTCCCACAGTGACGTTTAACTTTTCTTATCATTTTGTTCTCAAGTTGGTGACAAAAGTACCCATTTCCTGTCTGCTAGAGGTGCTCACTTCCAGACAGTTTCTGTTGACAGGACCTCAGGGTGCACACTTTGCAGGCCCTGAGGGGTGGGCACGGTGCTTTGGGCCCTGGGCACTCACAAAGTGTGGGTGAGCAAGTGCATTTTCCCACATAAAACATTTCTGCCTCAAATCCCTATCAAGGACCTCTTTTGTGTCAAGCATCGTGACCATGATCAGTAAAACAATTAAAACAATAATTCTCGGTCTTTTGACCTCAACTCATTAACCCTTCATTTTCTGTGCCTGGTTACCGGGGCCCTTTGCTGGGCTGTGATCCTTTTAATTGGAGAGGCAGATCTGTGACCGGGACAGGCCTGTGCTGGTTGTCACCTTGCTGAGGCATTTTTTTTCTGGCAGGATTTGCCCTGTTTGGATAAACAGAAGAGTGAATGGCCAACACTGCATTTCCAGTGGCTGTTTTATTTGGGGGCAGGCAGGCCTCAGTAGTGATGTGAGATCAAGCAGTTTCAAAATGCGTTTGTTTTTATTTTTTTAATTTTTTCTTAATTATATAAGGGTGGCATAACAAGATTAAAAGGAATTTAGGAGCTAGAGAAAGGGAGGAAAAAGCCATATATTCCCCCTGCATCACAGAACTGTAATTTTAAAGTAGTTACAGCTATGATTTATGCCAGGTGGCTTGTTATCTAAATTAATTGTGATCACAGAGCAGGGACAGTTTCAGATCCTTTAATACCAAACAGCTGAACGAAGAGAACATTTTTTTTTTCCACGGTGATCCATGGGTGATATGAACATAATTTTGAGTAGCCGCAGGATGCTGCTTGGAGTGGATGTGCTGTAATCCACTTACCCTTTTTCCTATGTAGATATTCAAGCAGAAACCAATTTTTCACTATTACAAGTCATGCAGGGATGAATATTTTCACGCATAGAGCTTTTTCGGTGGAACGGAAATGATTTCCCTAGATTAATTTCCAGGCGTCTTTATAATCTTTGACACCCCTTGCCGAATGACTTTCCAAAAGGAGTGCGTTGCTCACATCACCAGTAGAATGTATGAGCCTGCCTGTTTCGTTATGCCCACACTGGTACTGGGTGTTACCAGTTTTTAAAAGCAGATTTTAAATTTAATATTTGCATTTGCAGACATGCCAGCTGGGCTGTGTGGTGGCTGCCTCACATTGCTTTTTGACTGTGTGTGACTCACATAGAACCTGTTTTGCGTGATCTTTAAAAAAAAAATTCATTAATTTTTTTTTTTTTTCTGAGGGAAAATGTCAAGTCACTGTGCTTTGTACTGCAGTCTGCACTTGTCTGTTGGTATCTAGAAAAATTCTAAGTGCAGCCAGCCACCAGCTGGGCTGAATTGTGTATTCTTTTTTTTATTTTATTTTATTTTATTTTATTTATTTATTTATTTATTTATTTTTATTTATTTTTAAATTTTTTTTATTGTTATGTTAATCACCATATATTACATCATTAGTTTTTGATGCAGTGTTCCATGATTCATTGTTTGTTCATAACACCCAGTGCACCATGCAAAACGTGCCCTCCTCAATACCCATCACCAGGCTAACCCATCCCCCCACCCCCCTACCCTCTAGAACCCTCAGTTTTTCAGAGTCCATCATCTCTCATGGTTCGTCTCCCCCTCTGACATACTCCCCTTTTCTTCCTCTCCTGTTATCTTCTTCTTTTCCTTTTTTCTTAAAATATGTTGCGTTATTTGTTTCAGAAGTACAGATCTGTGATTCAACAGTCTTGCACAATTCACAGCGCTCACCGTAGCACATACCCTCCCCAATGTCTATCACCCAGCCATCCCATCCCTCCCACCCCCAACCACTCCAGTAACACTCAGTTTGTTTCCTGAGATTAAGAATTCCTCATATCAGTGAGGTCATGTGATACATGTCTTTCTCTGATTGACTTATTTCACTCAGCATAACACCCTCCAGTTCCATCCACGTC
>NW_027397083.1:3725559-3734152 GCF_003265705.2 Callorhinus ursinus | reverse complement strand
TGTGTGTGTGTGTGTGTGTGTGTGTGTGTGTGTGTGTGTGTGTGTGTACCAGTGTGAGTGCGGTGTGGGGGTGAGGGGAGATGTTTCAGATGCAGCCTTCGTGGGCCCTGGTATGTAGATAGGCAGTAGGAAGAACACCAACTTGGAGTTACGAGAATGGGTTGGATTCTTGGCACAATCTTTGTGACCTTGGGCTGATCTTGTCTCTTTTGAGCATCACCTTCTTCACCTGGAACCTGGGGCTCTTTTCCCAGCCTCCTGCCTCCCTCAAGGCTGTTGTAAATTGGCGGGGGTAGGGAGGAGGAGAGAGAGGAAGTGGGGGACCAGAACCTGCTAGAAATGCAGAGCTGATGATCTGGGAGGTGGGAAGGGGTGTGTAGCAGGTGCAGGCAGGTTCAGGAGGAGGTAGCCAGCTGGTCTGGGAGGACATGCCTGTCCATTTGGGGATTCGAACCCGGTGAAAGCACCTACCCAGAGGCTAATGAGCTGAGGCTAATAATCCAGAGACCATTGTTTTTTCCTAGTATTTGAACTTGAGCCTTTTTTTGCCAGGAAGAGTCTGGTGTCAGCCCACCTACAGCATCAGCAGCCCCACCCCCCCAGCACATCCCTCCCTTATTGTGGCTGGGCATCACCTTAAAACCAGTGAGTCTTTCCTGGGTCCTAGAGGTCACTTGGGTGGCCTCTCCTATCTGGGCCTGTCTCTGCTCAAGTTGCTGCCCCCTTTATCAGTGACTTGCAGCTTGCCCGAGTTTTGTGAAAAGCTTGTCATTGTCAGTTAGAAAATAAAGACAGAAACCTCCCCCCTGGATTTGTGTTGCAATGACTTGCTCTTGTTCCGACTCGGGTATTTTGCTGGGTTGTTATGAATCAGTCACTTAGGTTTTTTTTTTTTTTTTTTTTAAGTTTGACAAGCACATTAGTCTTACTATGAGAAGCTAGGCTTATGGGTTGCAAGGTGATTTTTTTTTTTCTTAGGCTAAGTCAGAATCCTGCCCCTTCCCCCATCAGAGAGCAATCTGATGCATTTTTCTTTATCTTGACTGACAAGGACCCGAGGGGACATAGTTGTGAGACCCTTCCTTTGTGTGTTGTATCTTGTCTCCAGCTAGCAGCCATTGCTTGGGGGCTGTACTTTGCAGTTGACATCGTGAAGTCCAGTCACTGTTCATGTATAAGATTGGGCAGGTCCCCCCCCAAAAAAAATAAATAAATAAAATTGGGCAGGTCCAAGGGCCTCATTCAGAACAGAAGGGACCTTAAGGATCATTTAATCTAAGCCTTTCACTTTGCAGATGTTGAACTTGAGGCCCAGAGAAGGGAAGACACTTGCCCAAGACCACACAGCTAGTCACAGAGCAAGTCCAGCTTCCTGGCTCCCCCACCCTGATCTTCTGGACATTAAAGTTTCAATAGTGAGCACACAGGAGATTCAGGGAATCTATCTTATCTTTGACCTCTTTTTTTTCCCCCCACTGTACATTTTTTTCATTTTTAAAAAATTTAAGTTCAGTTAGCCAACATATAGTACATCATTAGTATCAGATGTAGTTTTCAAGAATTTATCAGTTCCGTGTTAACACCCAGTGCTCATTACATCATGTGCTCTCCTTGATGCCTGTCACCCAGTTACCCCATTCCCCCACCCACCTCCCCTCCAGCAACCCTCAGTTTGCTTCCTGTAGTTAAGAGTCTATGAGTCATGGTTAGTCCCCCTGATGACTTCCCATTCAGTTTTCCCTCCCTTCCCCTATGATCCTCTGTGCTCTTTCTTATATTCCACATATGAATGAAACCATATGATAATTGTCTCTCCGATTGAGTTATTTCACTCAGCATAATACCCTCCAGTTCCATCTGGCAATATAAATAGTAAGTATTCATCCTTTCTGATGGCTGAGTAATACTCCATTGTATATATATATAGATATACCACATTTTCTTTATCCATTCATCGTTGACCTGTTTTAATGAAGGTGGAATTGGTTTTCTGGGGTTGAATCCTGATGTGTGTCTGTTGGATGCTGGCATCCCTACTGTCTTTGGTCATCTGAGGGGAGGGTCAGCATTCTTTTTTTTTAAAATTTTTTTATTGTTATGTTAATCACCATATATTACATCATTAGTTTTTGATGTAGTGTTCCATGATTCATTGTTTGTGCATAAAACCCAGTGCTCCATGCTGAATGTGCCCTCTTTAATACCCATCACCAGGCTAACCCATCCCCCTACCCTCCTTCCCTCTAGAACCCTCAGTTTGGTTTTCAGAGTCCATCGTCTCTCATGGTTCGTCTCCCCCTCTGACTTACTCCCCTTCATTCTTCCCCTCCTGCTATCTTCTTCTTTTTCTTTTTTCTTAACATATGTTGCATTATTTGTTTCAGAGGTACAGATCTGTGATTCAACAGTCTTACACAATTCACAGCGCTCACCGTAGCACATACCCTCCCCAATGTCTATCACCCAGCCACCCCATCCCTCCCACCCCCCACCACTCCAGCCACCCTCAGTTTGTTTCCTGAGATTAAGAATTCCTCATATCAGTGAGGTCATATGATACATGTCTTTCTCTGATTGACTTATTTCACTCAGCATAACAGAGGGTCAGCATTCTTGGCTCACCCAGAGGTGTTGGCTGCAGATGGTCCCCACCTGCCACTCCCATTTTATTGCATTTACACCAAACAGAGAAACCTCCCCAGTAACCAAATGAACTTACGGTTGGCAACACTGAGAGGCTGAGTTTGGGAGGTGGGTTGGAGAAGAACAAGTGTAGGTTCCTTCTATAATAAAACTTGCTGATACAATGTTGAGAGTCATTGTCTTACTCATCCTTGTCCATGATAAGTCACACAATGGGTGGTATCTGAGGTGCAGAGTTTCCCCACTTGAGAATGCAGAGAGATGGACTTGGTGTGGGCTGGTCATTAAAAGAAAAACAAGAAGCCATTGGTTGGAAACACCCTAACTGTGAAGCGGTGGGAGATTGCTGAAACCATGGACTACAGTACAGTCATTAAGCCTTGACCATGCTTAGTGATAGGAGAAAATCTTAATCATATAAGACATTTAAGATGTGGGCTACACAATAACAAAGTATAAACCTGATTGAGTAGAACTGTGAACCAGACTTCAGACTCAGAAATGTGTTTTGTATGGGTATGTGAGTACACTATTACAGTGTGGTGTTTAAAAAGCAAAGTAGGCAGCCTTGGGCCAAAGCTGGGTTCTGCTGCATCATTGCTGTGTGCTCTTGGCCAAGTCATTGGACTTAGCCAAATTCAGTCTTCCCATCTGTGATATGGGAATAGTACCTTCTTGTCATCGTGAGAATTAAAAGAGATAGCAAGGGGCACCCGGTGGCTCAGTCTTTAAGTGTCTGCCTTCAGCTCAGGTGATGATCCCAGGGTCCTGCTGAGGGGGGAGCCTGCTTCTCCGTCTCCCGCCCCCCCCTGCTTGTGCGCTCTCTCTCTCTGTCAAATAAATAAATAAAATCTTAAAAAAAAAAAAAAGAGATGCCAAGGACATGGCTTCGTGCCTCTCATCTTGGACCTGCCCAGTGGACTCATTACCCTGTGGCTGCGTGATCAGACCAGACCACGTTATCTGCTGTTTCCAGTGCATCGAAGCTCCCAGTGCCTTCTGGATTCTGGATGTACACCCCATATGGGCTCGCCACATCACACTTCTTGCAGTTCCTCCAGTGGGCCGTGCCCTTTCTTGCTAGCAGGCCCTTACCCAGGATGAAGTAACTGTTGTGTGGTTTTTTTTTCCCCCTTAAATAGCTTAGGTTCCCCCAGTGCACCATGTCCCAGGGCCCACTACCCAGTGGGTGCTCGGGAATTATTTGCTGAATGAATCGAAGAGGTGGGCCTTGACTCGGGCCTTTCAGTACAATGTGGGGCTTGGCAAGCAGGGTGGGAGCCTTGTTCTAGGACATGGGCAGGACAGAGGGTGCTGGTGGTCACTACTGCCTATCAGGGGCTGGACCCGCCGGGCACAGCGGAGACCCACAGAGATGCCACCTGACTTCCAGCGTTCATTGTCACATGGGCGTTGCCACAGTGTAAGACATTTAATCTGTGAGGCTTGGCCAGCCTGGCCACCTTTTGTAGTTTGGGGCTGTGTGTGCCTCTTTGTAAGACGGATCCCTCCAGACCAAGTCTGTGTGGTGATAATATATGTACACAGGGGCTGTCAGCATGTGTTGACATGAGACAAGATCTGGACTCAGAGGCGGAAGGCAGGCTGGGTTGTTTTCGGCCTTACCGTTTTCTAGACTGGTGGTCTTAAGCGGAGTGGCTTGAGGAAGGAAAGTGGTGCTTACCAGAGTGTTCCAAGTGCTTTTACACACGGGGTTTAGTTCTTGGAGCAGGCCACACCTGCGAGATTGGTGTTAACAAGGCAGTAGGGAGCAGCAGTGGGGCCTCGTGTCGTGCTTGAAGGGGCATGCCTCCTCCCCAGCCTTTTTAAATTAGCACATTTATTTTATTTTATTTTTTTAATAAAGATTTTATTTATTTATTTGACAGAGAGACACAGCGAGAGAGGGAACACAAGCAGGGGGATTGGGAGAGGGAGAAGCAGGCTTCCCGCGGAGCAGGGAGCCTGATGCGGGGCTTGATCCCAGGACCCTGGGATCATGACCTGAGCCGAAGGCAGACGCTTAACGACTGAGCCACCCAGGTACCCCAGCACATTCATTTTAAATGTGTTAGGCACTGTGTTTGTTTTTTGTTCAATTGTAGTAATACATACATTACATGAGATTTAGCATTTTAACCATCTCTAAGTGTATAGTTCAGTGGCATTGTGTGCACTCTCCATGTTGTGCGCCACTGTGTCTTTAGGCACTTTGTGCTTTGTACATACCACCTCGGTTAGTCCTCATTACAAGCTGATGAGTTTATCTCCAAATTTTAAAACTTAAGAGTTGAGGTATGTGGGGGCGCCTGGCTGGCTCAGTAGGTAGATCGTGAGGCTCCTGGTTTCTGGGTTGTGAGTTTGAGTCCCATACTGGGTGTAGAGATTACTTAAAAATAAAATCTCTCTCTCTTTTTTTTTAAGGAGTTGAGGTATCTGACATGCAGAGGGATTAAGTAACTTGCCCAAAGTCCATACAACTAGTATTAGACCCGGGACTCTCACCCTAGGGAACCCAGAGTTGTTGGTTATTCTGATTCTTTTTTCAAGAAAAGCTGGAAATAGTTTTTAATGTTAAATTTCCTGCTTTAAAAAAATATTGACTCAAATTAACCAAACAAAACACTGTTGGGGCCAGATAACACCCATCTCTATTGTTGGCTGGGTGTAGTTCGCCCAGCGCTCACCACTGACAGGCACCCCGCCTGTCTCCAGGAGCGAGTGGGAGGATCCAGGGAGATAACGCCCGGAAAGCCTTTTGTAACCATGAAGAGCAATGTAACTGTCGGATACGGGGTTCGCGCTAAGGGCGTAGGGTGCTTCCTACGCTCCAGGCCCCGTTCTGAGCGCTTCAGAGCCCTCTGAGGCGGGGGTACCGAGGAAACTGAGGCACAGAGGTCAGACACTGCTTCCGAGGCCACGTAGCTGGGAGTTGTGGAGTCAGGATTAGAACCGGGCGGTCGGGCTCCAGAGTGGGGCTCTGTCCACCGTGCTTGTTGCATTTTTGGTCCCAGCTCTGAAGAACCACGAGCCAAGGGGACGGTATTGAGCCTCAACTGGTGCCAGACCCCATGTGGGGCTCCGGCTCACTTTCACTCGGCCTCACGACTGTCTCAACGAGGCTGTGGTGGTGGGGGTTTTTCACGGTTCAGATGTGCAAACGGAGACTCACGGAGGTCTGGTGACTTGCCAAGATCACACTGGGAGGGAGCAGCAAAGCCTGGATTTGAACTTGGATCAGAGAGGCTGTAAAGCCCACAGTATTCGTTCTTCCACATGGAAAAGTAGTAATGAACTGATTTCTGGTTTTGTTTTGTTTTTGAACTACCTGTGCAAGGGGAGAGCCCCGAAAAGTGCAGCGGGGAAGACAGGTCAGCTCTGTTGAGGGGACGCAGAGCCGGAGCACTTTCCCGGCCTGTGCATTTAGGTGGCTCCTTGGGGGCCCCGGGCGTCTAGGTCTAAAGCAGCTTGCGGGCACGGGGTGGGTATTCCGGGGGTGAGTGCCCTGGTCTTCTCCTTTCTTCTTTTGGGAACACTTGGCTAGTAACAGCCTTACAGTTCTGCTTGTCTGGATCCACACCCTCTCTCTAAGGGGTGCTAATTGAATTAAAACGCAACCCCAATCCCATGTTTTCAAGGTTTGGCATCCAGGTGGCCTAGCCAACCAAAACGTTGACTGCCACCCCCCCCCGTTCATTCAGCAGGTTCCTCTTACTGCCTGCTCTGTGCCAAGCCCTGTGCTGAGCACCAGGGGAGTAGGAATGGCGGGTAATGGACCTGCATACAAGGACCTCTGGGCCGTCTGGTGGGGGAAGGGAGGGCGAGTGCTCTGCCTGCTGTAACAGCAGTACAGCCCTTGGGGAGGGTGCTCCCGGCATCAAGAACAACACGGGCAGACTGCGGCAGCTGGGAAGGCAGAGACACATCCAGAGGGGGGCCTCGGGAGAAGAGGGCCCTCGGGTCTCATCCATCTCCCTGCCCCCGCCCCCGGCACCTACCTTGGGGCCTGCCACAGAAGCTGCTGAGAATGCATTTTAGGGTTGCATTCAAGATGTCGAGCCCCATGGGGCAGAAGGTGAATGACAAGTGATTTTTTAACTCTGTTTGGGCTTGTGTTCATCTCCAGGCCACTTTCATTTCTTTCAGACGCATGGAATAGGCAGCTAGAACTAGGAGGACCAAGAATCTGGTGCTGGGTAGGGGCCGCCTTAGGTGTGGACAGCAGGCCTGGAGTCCCTAGCAGGCGGGGGTCAGAGGTCAAGGCCAGGGTTCTAGTTAGAGGCCTGAGCCGGTACTTGGCACTTGTCAGCTTGACCGCTACTTCACAAATGAGTGATGTGTACCAAGACCTTGTGGGGTGAGGGGAGCTGGGGCCGGGAGCAGCCCTCTGCTGCCTGGAAGTGCTCAGTAAACACTTGTTAATCATTTCCTGCCTGGCAAGCCCTGTGGTGTGCCCAGGGGAGCGCTGGTTCACGTGTGTTGGGGGGATGCTAGTCATTCAGATGGCCTGACCTCCTGCCCTTCTGGCTCTCTGGGAGCTGGGGTGGTGGCACCAACCTGAGGAGGCAGGCAGCAAGAGTGTCAGCGAGGGGACCTCCCTGTTGCCAGGCCTCTCGGCTTAGTGAGCTAAACAGAAGCATGTGATGTTTCCTGCAGGTGGCCACCCAGGGACCTAACTTGGACACAAACCTAGATCCCTTCTGCCTGGTCAGTGGTGAGGACCCTTCCTGGTCTAGTCTCTGAGATCTTTGCTTTGACTTTTGGGTGTTTCTCTGCATGCGGGTGGCCCCGGGCCAAGGGGCTGGGAGGTAGTCTTGCTGAAAGTCGAGCTGAGCAAGTGGGTTCTGGAATGTGCAGGGGCATCCATGTGTCCAGACAGAGGGGGCTGTTTAGGTGTGAGGGGTCCATTTGATTAAAAAAAAAAAAAAAAAAAGCAATGTGTTCCAAAGTTAATAGGGAGGGGGTGGAGGGGGTTGCCGTAGAGAGTGGGGGATATTCTTTGTTTCTCAGCTGTTACGGGATTTCTCTTATCTCTGGAATGGCCCCTTTTCTGTCTTAGGATCAGTTAGAGTCCACTAGGGTTGTGAGAACACGTATGGGTCTATCTTCTATTCTGTGGGAGAGAAAAAGGATTTGTGGTCAAGCAAATTTGGAGAACTCTGGGCTAGGCCAAATCAAACGTGTCTTTCTTGCAGGACTTCTAAGAAACTTTAGTATGCTTATGACCCTTGAAGAAGGAGGGGAGTATATAAAACCCTTATTTACTCCAGATTTTTATCTTCCTGTTTCTCTCTCTCTTTGGAAGTATCTCATGAGATTAGTGTTTTCGAGAACCTGCCGTAGGAAATTCATCCATTTGTTCAACCAGTATGTATTGAGTACTTACTATGTGCCAGTGACCATTCTAGGTACTTAGGATACAACATGACCAATTCAGACCAAGAGCCTTACCCTGGAGGAACTTAGATTCTTGCAAAAGCAATGAACTGATCTTTGCGGAGCACCCACTGTGTGTCAGGCATGTGAGTTCTCACACATTTTCCTGTTGAACCCTCAAAACAGCCTAATCAGATTAGGTAATCGGCTCTAAGGGGTCAAGTGACTTGCCCACTTTGGCTAAATCATCCTTTTTGGATTGTGCCTTTGAACTGTAGGAAGTTGCTTGTCAGTGAGGAGCTGGAAGAGCTGTTCCAGGTTTGTGGTGGGGATGTTACAGGCTGTGTTGCTAGTCCCTTGTGTCCCTTTACAAAGGTCCAATGGAGAAATTCCTCTGAGGCCCTGAATCAGGCAGAGAAAGATGAGTGGCTCCGGAACAACTGGTTTGTTTGCATGTTCTGGGTACTGAAAATCTCGTGGCTGATCGTGTTTCTCTTTGGTTTTGGTTACTAAGCACCTGAGAGCCAGCCATGTGGCCCATCTTGACACTTCTGCAGGAAAGGACAATGTAGTA